>NC_037672.1:20129420-20310935 GCF_003255815.1 Theropithecus gelada
GGAAGGAGGGAGGGAGGGAGGGAGGAAGGAAAAGAAACACCAGGGGATGAGTTCAGCATTCTGCATTTAACCAGACCTGTTCATGACTCTGATGTGCATCAAGGTTTAGGAACCACTGATCTAAAGCACTGCCAGATATAGCCACAAGAAAGAGTTGAACATGATTTGGGGCAGTTATGCAAAGTAGCAAACCGTTCTGATTTTTTTTCTTGCCTCTCATCAAATCTCTCTTTATCATTTTAACTTTCTTAGCTGCTTTACTTTGTCCTTAGAATCAAATATTTTCTATTCTTTTAAATTATGTAACTATGGTTAACAGCATAACTTTAAAAAAAATTAGCCTTTCTAAACACTTTCTCATCTGTCACTTAATTTTAGCTTCTGAGCCCTATGAAACAGTAGGGATGGGAATTCTAGCCCCACTTCATATACAAATATATGTATGCAAAATCCCATTAGGTGATTTATTGATGATCATATAAATGTAGTTAGATTTGAGACATAAAATTTTTGCTGATAAATATGGGATGAAAATCATTGACCTCGAGTTTTACTCTTAACACTGATACTACCTAGTAAACAGTAGGTGCTCAATACATATTTATTGACTAAGTGAACAATTCCTCAAATGGATGTTGCAGGATTCAAGAAAGTTCAAATTTACCTTAGCATATATGTACATGTGGAAACCAGATTACTACATTGACCCCGACCTTTTCTTTAATTGGACACCCACTTCAAAGCTCTACCCATATTATCCGGCAACATGGGAATTTTATGGGGGAGGCAGATTATAACCGCAAGTTATGAATAATCAGTTTATCTCTTTAAGACAATAATTGATATAGTGTTCTCTAATTCTTAATGTGGCTACACTTCTCATCCTGTCAATTACTTGTGCATTTGAAATCGTGTCAGTGTTCCACGTCCTGACCTCTGTTGTGAATTACTTGAACAAGGCAAAAAACTGGTGATGCTGAGACTGATTCTTGACAATGTTATCGGTCTTTCTCTATTTTAAAACCTAAAACGCTTCCCTACCCCTACTGGAATGTTTTTAGCCTATTGCACCCATGATAATAATGAAACATTCCTAAATTTGTGTAAAGCTGTCTCATTAACTTAGCTTAGAAAGCCCTAGACATAGATTTTTTAAAAATCCAATCGACGTTGAAATCTAGCTAAAATACTGAAACATTAATGATGTCGATAATAATAATAGCAAACATTTTTTTAATGTTCACTATGTTCCAGCCACTGGGATGCTGGATGTGGATGGTAACATTTACCCGGGATGGGAGGGACTTACTATTGTTCTTATTTCACAGATGGTCAAGCTGTAGCTCAGAGAGTTTAAATACTTTTCATGTCATACTCATAGTTCATAGTGAAGCTGTGATTTGAACCCAGGACTGTAAGACTCCAAAACCCATGGCATTCACCACTTTTCCACTTCAAGACTGTCAGCCTCCAATTTATGGTATGAACCACTTTCCCATGCCTACCTCATTAAAACAATTAGCATTACATCCATGAATGCCTATCATCTGTGTTAACAACTCAGGCAATGAGAAGACTGGCCTCGTTCATGTGGTCAAATACAGTGGGTCTATTTTCATTATACTCATGATCCATTGGGTCACATGGACATAAATACATCTGGTTAGATCTTTTTTTGTGTATGCCTTCAATCCCCTGGTTTAAAGGCTAGTCACAAACATGCTCCAGCTCTTTCATTATGGCGGTGGGCCATCTCAAGTTGTTACTCCATTTAATCCTACCTCTAATCTTTCAGTGTTTCACCAGCTTCTCCTGTCCCTTTCTGCCGTTGGCTACTGGTTGTGATGCTGGAACTCTTGTTACTACAGAAAAAAACACATTTTCATCTATTGCATAGCAGGCCTATTTTGAGCATGATGGATGCAGCAGTGAAGAAAAGCACTGCCTTATCTAAAGTGCCTTACGGTCAGGTGGGGACGAGAGACATGTAAACAAACAAGGCATTCAGTTTTTCCATATTTTAGCCTCAGCTCTTTGCAACTTGTCTTGGCGGTCATCCTGGGGGTCAGCTGCACAGGTTCTTTCCAACAAAAGAAACTCCTGCTTCTCCTTCTATCAAAGGGAACACTATCCTGATGATTGAACGTTTGGCTAAGTGCCCAAGACCGTGTGTGTGTGTGTGTGTGTGTGCACGCGCTTATGTGCATGTGCAACGTCTAGACATTCACACAGGATGTTTGGAACAGAACTGTGTGACTGTTTCTTTTCAGATCTCTTTATAAGTGACCAATTTGAAGCTGAAGATGCATTAAAACACAGGCTTCAGGTGATCATCTATAATTTAAACGAGCAAGGTGGGATGGTCAGGAATTTAGTTCTGAGAGTTTTGACCTTACCTTCAATCGAGGTGAGCCTTTATGGTCTTTCTATTTAGGAAAGAGTCTCTGGCGTTAAGCGGCTATGCCTTACTGTGCTTTCATAGAAGGTCTGTTTGAAACATTCTGGGCTTTTAATGTACCCATTATGGGCAAAACCCTTTATCCTAAAACTATTAGATAAAAATTATATTTTTAGTTTTAGGATAATATGAAGAGGCAAAGCCTTCTTCAGAGGACTACACAGAGCTGTTTATAAAATAAGTATTGTTGATTGCTGTATTGTATAGTACTGTTAATTTAAGGCAAACATTTTTGTGTTGTTTAGGATTTTTGAATGACATGCCCATGATGTAGTTCGCGAGAAAAGGAAAACACGTGGATGGAGGACTTGAGATGAACTTCAGACTCTTCCAGCGGCCAAGTGTAAATGTTAGGCTACATGAGCATAAACACATCTGGTGGGAATTATTTTTTAATGCCTTCATTACCTGGCTTAAAGACTAGTCACCAACATGCACCAGTTCTGATGTCCATAGTAGACAGAGCTTATCTCCTAGGGTATATTGTTTTCTTGAATCCAGAGATAGTCTCAGAATCCTTCTCAGCACAGTGCTTCAGGCATTCACTGATGATGTATGTAAGTGGGCCCATGAGATGGAATATTTTTGTCATTCCAACTATAATTCAAACTCTTTTCATTTACAGAGGACAAGACTGAAATTCCAAATGGTGATGTGACTTACTTAAGGTCAAACAGATAAGCAGTCAAGCTGTCACTACAACCAAGGATACACACTGCTTCTACTCCTTGGCCCAAGTGCTTTGAAAAAGGGAATCATTTTAGGCAAGGAGATGTTTTCTGACTGAGTTGTCAGCTCTTCTTTTCAGATAAACATTTATATCAACAGATTTTCATTGGCAGAGCCCCTTCTCACCCCCATGATGATCCTAGAATGTAACAGCCAGTTTTGGAGTTCACTGTGTCTAATATTGTCAGCTCTTATTTTTGCAGAGGCTATTCTTTCTATTTCCATAGAAGGCTTGATTATAAAATCACACAGTATAGAAAATAGTTGTGTAAAAAAACTTCAACAGAAACACTGAAGGGCCTCTGGCTGTAAATCAATGCTTGGCTTTAAATAGGGAAGCAAATATCATTGCGTAAAAAAGATAACTAAAACATGACTCATTGCTGGGAGAAAGGGGGATACTTTTGAGAAAAGATTTCTTTAAGATTATGTCTTACAGAGCTGCTTACACATTGTACGGAGTGTTAGAATGGTTTCATTACTACAGTTTAAGAGTCAGATTAGAATAAACATTAAAAGGGAATTCCCGGTATTAAAATCACTACCTTCCACTGAATCAATTATACTCTTGTGTCATGAACATCACCAAGAATCCTAGATTCAACACAGCGTTGAAAGGTGGCATGAAGATTATTTATTAACCTTAGCATTATCCCAATTTGACTTGTCTTACTAATTTTTATTTCATCCAGTCTCACTAAATGGTCACCCCATCCTCCCAGTCACTATACCCAGAAACCCAAATATTATGTTCAACTTTTTTCACTCTCTCCCTCATACACCTAATCCATCAAGTCCTGTTGGCTCTACTACAATACAAGCTAGTGCCATCAACCTCTTCCCATCTTCATGATTCCCCCACCCTAGTTAATGCTGCTGTCACTTCTCCCCAGACTATAAAATAAACTATAGAATGACAGACCTACTTCTCTTCTTTCCCCTCACTCCAATTTACCCTTCACATGGTGGTTAGAGTGATTTTCCTACAACCTGAATCAGATAATGTCACTCTAATGCTTGAAATCTTCAAATAGCAACTCACTGCAATCAGGATCAATACAAACTCCTTTAGATAGCTTACAAATTTCTGGACCCTGCATACTTCCCCAGTCTTATCTCATAACATTCTTCTGTTCACTCACCATGCTCCCAACACATAGATCCTTTCAATATTTTAAACCCATGCTCTTTCCTATCTCAATGACTTCCCATAAACAGTTCGTTTTTATTTTTAGTTTTGAAAACCTTTTTCCCTTTTCTACACAAGACTGGATGCTGCTCATCTTTCAGGTCTTGGTTTTGATGTCATCTCATCAGATACCACCCCTCTGCACCCCACAGAAGATGCTTTCAGTACTCTGTTCATATCACCTTGGGTTGCCCTCTTATCTTCCTGAACATGAACATTCACTCCCAACTGCCAGCATCTGTGTCTCTTTGTTGGAGGATGACCTCCAGGCTTCCAGGATGCCCTTGACTGTACATGGAGAGCTTGAAGTGGCTGTGGATTTGTATACCCCTTCACCCCAGAGTGCAGCCTTAGCCAATGACTGATGGATGAGGAGTATAAATGCTCCAGCTTCCTGGCTTCATGATGGATTTGGCTCTGCAATCGAAATGTATTTCCCTTACATCCTCCCTGCGATTGAGCCAGTTATCCTCTGAAGATGTTTGCTTGATATTGCATTCTTATTTATTCTCCTTCCCTTTCTGGACCTATTTTTTACTTCCCTACCAGTTTTCTGGGAGCAATTTCTAATAAATCACATTGACACAAAATCTCATCTCAGGATCTGCTTCTGCAAAAGCACACTAAGAGACAACTCTAACTTTTACCCAATTACTCTCCAACAGTGAATCCCATTTATTTTATTCCAAGCATTTGTCAAAAACTGTTGTTATATATTGAATTTCTTGTTCACTTGTCTATATCTCTCATTCAACTGTGAACAAATTGAGGACATGGACTGTATCCTTTTAAAACTAGTATACCTCTAGCACCTAGCACACTGTTTGGCCATAGTAGTTGCCTAACTAATGTTTATTTTTAAGAATGAATGAACAAATAACAAAATCCCTCCTGGTGCCCCTGTTCATCTGGGCTGAATTACTTCTTCCTGCTCTGGTTTCCATGATGTTCCTCAAGTAGCTACTGATCAGAATTCAGGTTTTCATGGAGCTTGACTATAAGGGTAGCATATCCTGGTCATGCTGACATGAGTAATTGGTCCATGTGACAATTCTCCTTGTTGTAATATGCCATTCTCCTTTGAGAATACACTATATGCCAGGCAGCACTAAGGTAGAAACACAATATTTTATTAAATCCTAGCAAACAGCTTTGTGAGGAAGATACATTACCTGTGTTTTCGGAAGAGAAAACTAATATTCAGAGCTAAGGAATGTGCCCAAGGTCATCCAAATGGTTAGTGGTGAAGGCTGTATTAGAATCCAAGAGTGACGGCAAACCCGTGTGCTTAACCTTCGTCATGCCAACTCTGTTCTACATAAAGTTTGCTTAGCTTGAGCCATTCTCTTGGGAATAATTAAGTTAAAGAGCGAGCTTCTGGGCCTTCAAAGTAGAGGGCCAAATCCTAGAATGCTATGACTTATTTGAGCCACTACTCAGCTCCAGCTGGCCTTGACGTTCAAATCGGCACCACCACTTTCTGCTCCTGCCAGAGTCGGAGCTCTCAAACACATTTATATAACTCTAAAATTATAGCCAACTTTCTGTTTTATTTTTTAATTTTATTTTTTGCAACAGGACCTCACCATGTCTTCCAGGCTAGAGTGATCATAGCTCACTATGGACTCCAACTCCCGGCTCAAGTGATCCTCACCCTCAGCTCTCTGAGCTGCTGGGACTACAGGCATGCACCACCATGCCCAACTAATTAATTTTTTTTTTTTTTGGTAGAGATGAGATTTCACTATGTTTTCCAAGCTGGTCTGGAATTCCTGGCCTCAAGCACCTTAGCCTCCCAAAGTGCTGGGATTACAGATGTGAGCCACCATGCCCAGCCCAATATATATACATGTGTGTGTGTGTGTGTGTGTGTGTGTGTGTGTGTGTGTGCATCCTTATATGTGGTACAAATTGGGCTGTATAGTCATCCAAATGGTTAGTGGTGAAGTCTCTATTGAATCCAAGCCTGACTGCAAAGCTCATGTTCTTAAACCTCATCATGCCGCCTCTGTCCTACGTGAAGTTTGCTCAGCAAACTCTACATCCCAATTTCTACCACAGAGAATGGAGGCTAAAGATAAGAGAACTTCTATACTTTCTATGTCTCAAGATTAATGGCAAAGCCTCTGAGATTATGGAAGAAAATTATGGCGGAATGGGATTTTGAGAAGAGTTGTTCTGATATTCAACAATCTATAAATGAATTTTGAGCTGATGGTCAAAAGAGACAACAGTCTGGAAAACATGAAAAGCCAAAGGAATGACTTAGGAATAGAAATGATTTACTAATTTATTCAATTAATGATATTTACCCAACATCTAGATATGTCAAGTATGCACTTGATGCAAGAAAGACAAAGCAAAATGAGAAGCAGACAAGGTCCTTACAACACTGGCATAGAGATGATTAGCATGGTGGTTAGGAACGTGATGTCGAGGCTGAGAGCTCATGCTCAGACAACTCACTGCTGAACTGGAATGCAGGCTCTGCCTCTTCCTTACTGGCTGTGTTATTTAATCTGTGCCAAATTTATTCCTGTGTAAAATGAGGATAAAAATACTACACTCACCATGCTCATCAAGGCGTCCTAAAGATTAAATGACTTAATGTTCGTAAAGTTTTTGGAGCAGTCTCTGACACATATGATGGCCATGTAAGTTTGTTGAATAAACGAAGCAGAGACTGGAGCTAAAATAAAATAAATGCAAGATATTATGGGGATGCAGAAAGGAAAAACTTAGCCTGGCGAGAAGGTGCAAAAACCAGAAAAAGATCACAGAGGTGTAACATTTAAAGTGGGTCTTAAGGCCAGGTACAGTGGCTCACACCTGTAATCCCAGCATACTGGGAGGCTGAGGCAGGTGGATCACTTTAGGTCAGGTGTTCGAGACCAGCCTGGCCGACATGGTGAAACCCCCATCTCTACTAAAAATAAAACACTTAGCCGGGCATGGTGACACGTGCCTGTAATCCTGGCAGCTCAGGAGACTGAGGCAAAAGAATCGCTTGAATCCAAAAGATGAACGTTGCAGTGAGCTGAGATCACACACTGCATTCCAGCCTGAGTGACAGAGCAAGACTCTACCTCAAATAATGATGATAATAATAATAATAATATGAGTCTTAAAAGATGGTTTGGAATTCACCAATGAAAGAAGTGAGAGAAAGAAAAAGAGGGAGACCGTCCCCAGCACTAGCACAGGCAAAAGCAGGCAGGAGGGAAGCTACTGGTTGTTTACCTGAATGTGTTTGCATAAGCAGTGAGAGGATGGGGAGGGATAAGATATCAGGTTATTGCTTAAAAGGAATTAGGGCATTAAGGGCCTTGTGAAGCAATAAAGGAGTTTAACTTCATGTTATCTAGAAGTAACTTTAAGAAAATTTTAAGTAAAAATAATTTCACGATCGGAGTTGCAAACTACAAAGTCCATTCTGACCACAGTATGGAAGATGGCTTTTGTTGAGTGAAGTCATCCACTTACTGGGTTGCCAGATCAAACCAGGTAAGAATGACAGGAGCTTTAAATAATGAACTATCATTAGAAAGGATATTTATAGGAAATAATAGCAACAGACAAGCCAATTTTGTTTTCAATGGTCAAATTAGTAGTAGTTCATTTTGAATAAAGGTATTGACCTCTGAAGCAAAGAGATAGAATCACAATGGAAAATAAGTTTCACAATCAGAAGTCAGTGCTCCGAATTAAAAGCCAGTCTTCACCTATTTGATGGGTGGAAGGACACTTAAACAAACACTGTTTGTTTCTTACTTTTGAACACATCAAAGAAAGCATCAGTTTTTATGTTGCCTGAGACACTGAAGAAATAATTACATATTTAAAAGGGCTAAGGAACTTTGCAAAGTGTCTATAAACAAGGTAATTATTTGGAATTAATTCAGTAAGACCATAACAATGATTGCTACAATTTCTTGAGCACTTGCTCATTTCCATTGGGCTAGCAATTTACATATATTATCTTGTTTACATTATTATCTCACAATAATTGAATAAGGTAGCTACTATCAGTCCCATTTAACAGATGAAAAATGGGGGTTTAAAGAGATTTAGATACTCACTTAAATGTCAATGGACAGAGAGGAAAACGCAAGTCTTTCCACGTGTACAGAGCCCACACTGATTACATCTGTGGTATCAGTTCTCACTGTGAATTTATTTGAACTCAGACATTCTTTTTAGAGAAATAAAAATCCAACTTTATGAAGCATACAATGGAGAGTAAAGAGGATGCTTTTCCTATTATAGTCTTTTTGCACAATTTATCCCTCTTACTTTTCATATACTAACGATGTTTTCATTGAGGCCGAGCATCTGACTAAAGTAACAAATTATTCCTTAAAAACAGAATGCCAAGGAAACAAACAAAAAAAATACATTGAGGACAACTCAGACTGACAATTTGATAGTTACCTGTTAACAGATAGGGGTATAATATAGTGATGACAACTTGGACTCTCTGGATTTAGCCAGGTTGGAATGCAACTGTTTACAAACTGGGCAAAAACTATGGCTAAAGCCAAGAAGTAAAGAATGAGGACATTTGACCTAGGCTAAGGTGCATGTGGGGTGTGTCTATCAGGCAGGAAGAGCTGCATCTGCGAATGTCCCAAGTACAGGTACGTCTTGTCTTAATTATAAACCTACAAGTACTTCAGCATAGCTGGAAAATAAAGCACACTAGAGGGTGCATCAAGAGGTTAAACCAGAATAATGGCAGAGGACTTATATACCATCGTAAGGAGCCTGCCCATGGTTTTATAGAGGAGAGTGATGCAATAATAATTTGGATATATTGAGGAAGAAGGACTGGAAAGCTACTAGAAAGGTGAGGAAACATCTTAAGACATTGCCTTAACGATCCAAGTGAAATGTGGTTAGCTAAGGTCTTGGGCAAGTCACATAGTCTGTCTATGTCTCAGTTTCCTTATCTGTAAAATGGGAGGACAGCTACTATAATGTAGGTTATGTATGAGATTGAATGAAATGATATGGTCAAAATGCCAAGCTCAGCTATGACCACTGTAAAAGGAATGATGTGATGCTTGATGAAAACAATGGTTGCTGGCTCAAGTTTATATTTCTTTCAAATACGACTGACTCAAAAATGACATGTTATTAAAATTTGCCTAGCTAGAAGAATATTCATAGTGACAGTCTCCTACTGTTTAATGCGTATTTTTAATTGAATTTGTTTCTTGTTGAAGAGTGCATTAAGCTGCCTTTTAATTCTCTCATGACAATAATGTCATGGTGTTATGTTTGACTAACCTCGGGTCCTGCATGAATAAAGGTAGATTAAAAAAAAACTCTTCTGAAGTTATTCTTATACTTTCTATCTTGTGTGCAATATAGCAACCCCACAGCTAAGTTTTACAACATTATAAAAGGTCACTTTTAATGATTTAGGCCTTTCATGTATCAATCTTTCTACATTTACATTTTCTGGAATTTCAGCATCAGAGTTTTCTTAAACTCAATGAATAAATATTCAAGTCTCAGTATGTATTTTGAAATGACTCTTTGCATAATAATATTTTCATATGAAAATGGAGTTTCTGGGTGCACATAAACAGGTTTTACTGATCTTTTAACGGAACCAACTGAAACACACAGGCCTTTAACATCAAACACAGTGCTCTCGATGTTTATAGATATTTGTATAGGGATACCATTTCCCATTCTAATATTTTGTTACTTTAACACCAATACCACTCTTCCCTCTCATTAATTAGCTATTGATGTTTTCTAAAATTAATTTTGCAGACAGCGTTCACTGACAGAGTTCTAAACTAATGAGTCTGACTTTGTCTTGAGGGAGGCAGAGAAGGGGAGGTGGTCACAGACATGCAAGGAGATGGTGTTGCTCTCTGCTTCAACACTTCAAGGGTCAGAGGAACATTTCCTTTACATGTGGCCTTTGAGCCTGTGAGGCATTTGAGCCAAAGAACACCTCATTCACCAATATTTTCCAAACACATTTTAAATCCCATGTGCTAAGGGTTTTGATAGAGATGGTATTGGGTGCTATGTGAAGACACCCAAGACCCACCTAGTCTAGTCCTGGCAATGGTCAAGAAGGACTTCCTGGGCAAAATCTATGGCTAAAACCAAGAAGTAAAGAATGAGGACGTTTGACCTAGGCTATGGTGCATGTGGGGTGTGTCTATCAGGCAGGAGGAGCTGCATCTGCGAATGTCCCAAGTACAGGTTGATCTTGTCTTAGTTATAAACCCACAAGTACTTCAGCGTAGCTGGAAAATGAAGCACACAAGATGGTGTGCCAAGCGGTTGAACCAGAACAATGGAAGAGGCCTTGTATGCCATGGTGAGGATCCTGCCCATGGTTTTATAAAGGAGAGTGATATAATAATAATTTGGCTATAGTGAGAAAGAAGGACTAGAAAGCTACTAAAATGGTGAGGAAACATCCGGAGAGGTTGCCTTAATGATCCAAGTGAAACATGGTTTGCTAATGATAGAAGAGACAGAGAAGATGTATTCAGACAAAGTTAATTAGGATATCTAACAGAAAGAGTTTGTCTATTGACTAGATATTATAAGTAAGGGTGATGTGGACTACAGCTGCCCAGGTAAATCCAAGGAGTCTGTCTCTACGTTTTTCACTGCCTCCTTAATTTCCAGCTTTATTTATTTTTATTTATTTATTTGGAGGGACAGGGTCTCACTCCAAGGTCCAGGTTGGAGTGCAGTGGTGCGATCATGGCTCACTGCAGCTTCAACCTCCTGGGCTCAAGCAATCTTCCCACCTTGGCCTCCCAAAGAGCTGGGCCTACAGTGCATGCCACCATACCCAGCTAATTTTTGTATGTTTTGTAGCATCATGTTGCCCAGGCTGATCTCCAACTCCTGAGCTCGAGTGATCCTCCCACCTCAGCCTCTCAAAGTGCTGGGATTATAGGCATGAGCCACTGCGCCCATCCCAGCTTCATTTTAGAGTGCTGGGTGAATACTGCCATAACTCCATAACCTAAATTAGAAATTTACATAAAGATACGAAGAACTACATGGCTCAAAAGTTAGGGGAAGGAAAGGATGGCAGCTGTATAGAAAGAACAGGGACTCACGAGATCAGAGCTCAAATTGGGCAGGCACCATTCCCATTAGCTGTATGATTTTCAGAATTGGCTTTGGTTTTGGATGTGAGCTAAAAAGAAAGACAGTTTGGCAAAAGATCCTAAACGACATCTACATTAGTTCTTCCCTGTTAGAAACTAACATTTTGAGCAAAGCCCATTTGAATTAATTGGGTTGAGTGCTTAACTCAATAAGCAAATCAGGCATTTTTGGATAAGAGCATGAGTTGGGAGCATTTCATACTCTATAGTTAAACAGTTTAACCACCGGGGAGTATCACAGGCTCAAAGACTTTTCAGGCTCTGATGGTGTTAAGCAATACCTAGCACAATGGTTCCCAACCATTTCTAGTCGTGGCCTCTGTTGGTCAAATTAATACTTACACAGAAATCCACAATCCCAAATATAAAAAGGATGAACGTGGAGCTGCTTTGGTTAAGGAAGGTATGAGGTACCAGCCATTGGGCCTACTCTCAGCTGCTAAGGAAAACAATCCAGAAATACTGCTAATGTGCAGACATACACTCAGGCTCGAGGAGTGACTGCCGAGGGTTGGTAGGTAGTAACGTAAAAGTGTTAAGATGATAGAACACCTAAAACCATACTACTGATTGCAAAACAGTTCAAAATACTATTTGATTTAATTCATCAAATAAATCAAGGTCAACTTTAACTGCAGAAAATAAGAGTTATTATGCATGTTATAATTATGTATGAAGAAATACAAAGCTACCAAAATATAATCTGCCACCTTTTTCTGATTTCTCCATTAATGAATATTTGCTATTAGCTCATTCAGTTAACTTTTTTTCCAGCACTTGGAAGAAGACACCTTAATTTAAGAATAGATTGTAGGCCAGGTGTGGTGGCTCGGACCTGTAATCCCAGCATGCTGGGAGGCCAAGGAGGGCAGATCACTTGAGGCCAGGGGTTCAAGACCAGCCTGGCCAACATGTTGAAAACCCGTCTCTACTAAAAATTCAAAAATTAGCCAGGTGTGTGGTGTGCACCTATAGTTCCAACTATTTAGGAGGCTGAGGCAGGAGAATCGTTTGAACCTGGGAAGCAGCAGTTGCAATGAGCTGAGATCACACCATTGTACTCCAGCCTGTGCAACAGATCAAGACCCTGTCTCAAAAAAATATTGTAAAAGAAAATTTTAAATTACAAAAGCTCTATCCACTTATTTTCTCCTTGTAAAACAGGAAGTGGCTGCATTATTGAATTTAGGGTAAAGAGAAGGATGTTCGTCTAACCTGAAATACTGGTACTTTCCAATAATACAGTTTGGGAATCACCATTTTAATCTAGTCATATGATTTTAACACATGAAATCTGAGGCATCCAGGGGTCCCTCTGTAAGGTCATTAACCAAACCAAAGTTTATTGATTTATTTTTCTGTAGCAGTGTCTGACAGGTTATGGTCAGAGACTTTCTATGTGGAATGGAGGCAATCAGGTAGAAAAGACTTGCTTCTCATTTCTAGTACTGAACTTTCAGTCTAGACAAAGCAAAGACTGTTGGTAATCACTAAAAAGGACTTTCTCATGCTGTGAGATACAGCATTTTAGGAGATGCGGCATTACTCACGCAACCTGTGTTCATCTGCTTTATTAACACATGTTATTTATGACGCTCAGGGCACCAGGGCCTATAAATAGTTCTTGGAAACAATTTTACTAATGTTGTCCAAAGGTCTGATGGCATCCAAAAAGAAGAGGCCTCTGAGGGACTGCCTGTCACAGGGTAGGGGAGAAGGTATAAAGATGGGAGACATCTTGGCTTCAGAATCACCCCCAGGTGCTTTGGGGCAACATTTCCAGAAGCTTGGGATCAATGGGAGAAATAAAATCTTTCCGTAAATAATGCAGTGTGTTTCTACAAGGCTTGCACACATACAAAAAGGAAAAGGGACAGGAACTATTGGTTGAAACAGGAAAGGAAAGTAATTACCTGCTGGTTTGGCAGTAATTTATCAAGAATGGGAAGGCAAATCATTCGCAATCAAGAAAGCTCTTAGGATAGGGCAAGGCAGAGAGGTAAAACTATATTAGATGCATTCTGAAAGAATTTATGTGCTTTCTCCATCAGCAACCCATACATTTTACTGTATTTTTTAAAAATTATCGTTACTTAGAAACTGTAAAATATGAAGAATGCCTTCTTAGTCAAGTAGCATTTTGATTTGAGGTGGATTGCATTGCTAGCAGTTTATTTTGTACAGTCAGGCACATGGACTCAAAGCTGGACTATTGGGTTCCATACATAGGTAGGTATTTTTTGGACATTTTCCTTAACCTCTCTGCCCTTGTTTCATCATACATAATTCAGGATAACAGTAGTACCAACCCCATAAAGTTGTTAGGAAGTGTAAATGAATTATTGTACGAAAAGCTCTGGGAATATTACCTAGCACATTACAAATGCTACATTAGAGTTGGCTATTATTATTTATTTATATGTAAAAAACAACACTAAATTATGATAATAGCCATGTTTATTGAGTGCTTATTGTGAGTCATATATTTTCCCGAGTATTTCATATTCAAGTCAGTCATCAGATCTTCATGGCAAACTATTAGAGTTATTATCCCCATTTTACAGATAAGGAAATTAGCAGCAAAACTTATGCCTGGAGCTCTTTATTACTATCCCTTCACCTCTTTAATATGAATTTCCTTTTCTAATCTTTTCACATAGTTTCCTTCTTCGTGTAGAGCAATTAACAAAATGAAGGTATTTTAAAGGAGGCTAATCCAACTAAAGAAGAATTAAGACAAGCTATGCCTGTTTAATTCAGCTCAACAATTCATATCTTCATAAGCCATGACACCATTCTCACTGTAATTCGTTTTAATGCTATTATTTTACTTGGTGACTGGTACATATAAATATTTGATACAGACTCTTCTCTTTGTGCCATTAGGATGATGAAAGGCATATATGCTAATGGAATTCTAAGGTTCTCTGATTTTTTCTTTTAGGGTCAATTGTCAATTATCTACAGCCCAATTAATGTAAGTTAAAGCAATTCTTTCTTCCACATTTCTCTATCAGTACCGTCTTTGTTGAGATGAAGCATTTGAGTGGCAATAGACTTACTCATAACATAGCTAGAATTATAGTGTCTCATTTTATTGTGTCACTGCCAAGGACGATACTGGCAGATTCTTAAGGTACTGCTTTGTTGACAATGTAGTTAACACTATTTATTGTTATTCTTAATTATTACTTATAGTACATCAAAAGTGGAAAAGGACAATTGAATAAACACATCCTTATACATTTGACCTTTTCTAAGAAATATATGATCCCCTTGACTTAACACAATTCCTGGTCAATATAAGTGTCTGCCCCACTACACCCCCCACTACCTGCCTAATCAGACTTGCCTACTGTATCCTCTATGGCAATTTCTTCCTAATTGTTGACTGTTCTAATGGACAGTATGTTGGGAGGAGGCAACATGGAGCAATGGAGAAATTGCTGCTGAATTATCTCCCACAGAAAGTCTGACTTCCTTCCTGTATTACCGTATCTCGGTGAAATCCATTTATATTCAACTGGGCACTCAAGCCAGGATCTGAGAGTCATCTTTTAACAGTGACAGTGAGAAATGATGCCTAGTAACAGAATGGGGAGAGAGTGGCTTGACTTGCTCCATAATCCTCATTATTATACAATTTCCATACTCGTTTTACTTTCCATAGCCTTATTCATAACGTTTCCTCAATTCTATGTAGAATGCTATTTTAACATACTTAATACAGTGTAATATCCACATCTCTCCAAATTGTGGAGCTCCTAAATTCTACTTACACTAAAACCTGAAGCTGCTGCAATTCTTTCAACTTTTTCTCTTACTATACAAACCACATGATAGCTGATAAAAGATGGATCACTCGTTTCTATATACTACAGCTGTACCTCATATACGCTTCTATTGTTGCACTTTCCACACTTCATGTATGCATGCATGTGTGTATGTATATATGGAAGGTGTGTGTCTCCATTTGACTGGAGCTCTCCAAGGGCCAGGTCTTATTCATATCTAAATTTGAAACACTTAACACAATTCCTTATACGCAGCAGGACAGGTGTGCTCATTAAATTACTGCAGAATAACAGATAATGGACAAAAGAATGATTAGGGTAAGGTTTTGCTTGCAAGTATCATATGACCTTGGAAAAATCAGGTAACTTCTCACTGCTTAAGTTTATTCTTTCATTAAAAATACAAATTTTCAAAAAGATGTATAATAATACATGTCCTATGAAACAGCTGCTCTTGTGAACATCAAACTAGGATATACTTGTAAACCCTTCCACATGCTGTGAAGCAGCATGCCTGTGTGTGAGAGTTAAAAAATGTGGATGCAATCAAAGAAGTGTAAGGATAGAAAAACTATCCTTGAATATGTTTTCAAGATGTATACTGTTTGAAACCATGACTCAGGTAACAATCAACAACTTTAAGAAAGAGCTTTAGAAATCCAACCACAAAGAAAAGAATTTTTATTTCTCCCTTTGGGATGTGACATTTAACAAATTAATTTAGAATTCTTTAAAACCAACGGAGCTAAGAGGAAATGGAGAACACTTATACTAATCACTCCCAACTTAAATGTAGAAGGTCATGTATCTAAAAGGTCACATACTACAATGGAAAAATTCAATTACTATGGACTCCTAAAGGGCTTTACTTAAAATTGCACAGAACTGTAATGTTGTCAATTCCAGTGAAAATAATTGCATTTCCCTAAATACTGTGAAAAATTTGGTAAATACATCTATTCTCTTTAAGTACAAATTTCCAACATCTGCAGAACTCAGGAGCCCAAAACATAAATATTCAAATGTTTCAGCAGGAGTTTTAAATGTATTAATACCACCCAGTTTACTCAGCTGTTTCTATACTTGGATGTCTGATTTTTGTCTGAAGTTTAGTAAAGAGGAGGGTATCTTGCTTCAAACTCACTATGAAGATTGTTAATTTGATTTTTTCTCCTTTTAATAAACAACTCTTTTAGGAATTTCTTAAAAATTAAATGTGACAATCTAGGTCCATAGAATGTTAAAATTTAAAAGAAATTGATCCTCTAATCCCATGGCACTTAAACCTAAAGTCGTTACTCAAAGATAGCTAATTCTGGGCCCTGGTGTTAATATTCAGATCCTGTTGGTTAGAATTGGGTACATTTGATAGGAACCATCATTGATTCTGATACGCTGATTCATGGATCTACATAGGTATCTACAGATTTCTAATTCAACCCTTTACCTTTATAGATAAAGATGTTGAGATCCTGACAGCGATAATAATTTCTGAAAGACCCTCTGGACTCTTACAGCTGTGATTCAAAACCCAGGTCTCTTGACTTCCAGTGGAGTGCTCCTTTATACTGTGAGGCATCCGGGAAGGTCACACACCTGGGCATCAGTGTTCAGAGCACACTGTTATGAGCCCATGCTGAATGCCTCTAGCCACATGAGATCACATGGATTAATAGAACTATAAAACAGGAAACCTCAATGCGAGCAACTCAGCCTAGCAGAGTAGAATGAACAAATGGGCACTCAAGTCATGCAAGTGTTTATACTTATAATTACAAAAATTGTTAACACAGCTTCCCTTTATTAATTCTCACCACAGGCCAGGTCTAAATAAAATCAGGCAGTCCTCCCAACACTCCTATGAGAAAGCCTGGTGCAATTCTTATTTTATAGATAAGGGGAACTCCAAGCAAGCAAATCTGGCATAACTTGACAAATAGTAGATGGCCGGGACAAGAGTCAAACTCAGTTCTCTTTGGTATTTTCACCATTCCCCTTGTCCTCTCCTTCCTGTTGTAGGGAAACAAGATACTTCAAGGCTTGCATTTTTGCATGAACGTTGCAGAATTCCAGTTGTTGAGGTTTTGCCTTCATGGCATGAGGGTCAAGCCTTGACCTTTACTATGAGATAGACCAAGGGTGTTCAATCTTTTGGCTTCCCTGGGCCACACTGGGAAAAGAAGAATTGTCCTGGGCCATACATAAAATACAGTAACAGTAATGATAGCTGATGAGCTATAAAAGAATTGCAAAAAAATCTCGTAAGGTTTTAATAAAGTTTACACATTGTGTTGGGCCACAGTCAAAACCACCCTGGGCCACATGTAGCCTGTGGACCGCGGGCTGGACAAACTTAATACAGACCTTTCTCAAGCAAATGGTGCCACTACATTCTGTCCAACCAGGTAACAAAATACCCTAGGAGAATAGTAGCTATTATTCGTAACACGCAACCAGGTGCCACCTTAATCCACAGTGCCTGTGAATGTGACAGTTTTTGGAAATAGGGTTTTTCAGATTACTAAATTAAAATGCAGTCACAACACTGCTGACACCTTGATTCCAGACTTCTAGCCTCCAGAACTGTGAGACAATACATTTCTGTGGTTTAAGCCACCCTGTTTATGGTACTTTGTTTCAGCAGTCTTAGTAAACTGATATTTTTTTTTATTTTTTATTTTTTGGTAGATACAGGGTTTCACCGTGTTGGCCAGGCTGGTCTTGAACTCCTGACCTCAAGTAGTGATCCACCCACCTCAGCCTCCCAAAGTGCTGGGATCACAGGCGTGAGCCACCTCACCCAGCCTATTCATGTCTTTAGGTCAGATTCCCCATCATTTGATTCTGAAATGGTAATAGTGCTGACAAGTGCTTTGAGTTTGAAGTTGTTCAACTTGACCCTGGGCAATGTGTCTTACCTATTTTGTTTCATGTTGCAAGCACTGCTAGTTTTCCTATTCAATATCCATCCTCCCTTTCTTTTTGCTAATAGAAAGCTAATTTTGTTTGTAATGACAGTGACCCATCTATAAACCTCAACTCCCCAGACTCCCTTGCAACTAGAAATGATTTTATGATATAGTTTTGGGCCAATGAGGGGTAAACAGAGGTCTGCTAAGGAGCTCTGAGAATTTTTGCTTGTCCATTTACTCATTAATTAATCCCTTTATTTTAATAACAGTGTCACTCCTTCTTTCTTCATTATTTCTTCTCCATCCTGTCTGGAACATGAACATGAGGTTAGAGTTGCAGCAACCATGTTGAGACTGTGGATGATAAATGTGATAAAAGCTATATGCTAAGCACGGTGTGAAGTCAAGATATAACTCGGTCAGGACTCGGCCTTTTTATTGAGTGAGAGGAAAAATACATATATACTTAAGCAACTGAAGTAAGATTTTCCTGTTCATACAGCCGTATCCAATTCCAACTGGCAAATGATAGGAAATCAGCTGTGGCCCTAGAGAAAAGATCCACAGATAGGAACTTTTCAGGATCTTCTGATGAAAATGACTAGATTTTCAACTCATCAGCCTACAGTGAAAGTCACCAATAAACAAGGTCTGCTCAGTCATACAGAATGCAATCAGCATATTATTATCTCACTCTGAAATATTCATAGACAGCCAAGGATGGAAAAGCAGAGATCAAAACAAATAATACAAGGAATTCAGAGGCTACAGAGTCAGTGCAGAGAACAAATGAAAATAAATTTTAAAAATATGTTTGATACCCTAGGGTAACATTTTTAAAAGGGTCACATAAATGGAGCAAGAATAAGTAGCCATTGTATAATAAAACAGGAAAATACAGTAATAAAGAACTCTCATAAATTTAAAAAATAGTATTAGCAGATATAAAAAGGAGTTCATTAAGGAAGAGTAAAAATAAATTTGAGAGAATCTCGCATAAAGAAATATGTTTTCAAAAGTGCTGCAAAGTCAGAGGTAAACAATTAGAAAATTACAATAGCAATTCAAGAGACTCAATATCTGACTAATAGAAGTTACAGAAAGACAAAGCAGAATCATAAAGGAGAAACACATTTCAAGGAACTAAAGCAAAATAATTTGCCAGAATTGAAGCATTGGGCCATCAGATTCAAAGGGCCTACCAAAGGCACAAAACAGTGAAAGAAAAGAAATCCATACTGCGGCATGTTTTTCAGAATTTTAGAGCACCTGGATAAAGATAAAATGCTAAACAGCTTCCAGACAGAAAAAATAAAATAGGTTAGATGAAAAGAATGGTGTTCTGCTTTTAAATAAGATGTGAGAATATGAAAAAGTAAAGCTTTAAAAAATCAGAGGAAAACTGTTCTCCTAGATTCCAATATAAATTATAGGTCATGTGTGATGAAATTTTTTTAAATTGAGAATGAAAATCTTTGTAAAAAAAATCCCTCTTTTTCTTAGGAAGTAATGGAAGATACACTTCACTAATGAGAGAGCAGCAAATCAGAAGAGAACGTGGAATCTAACCCAAGAAAGAGGTAAAGATAATTCTTTGTTAACTTTTAAGTTCAGCGGTACATGTGCAGCTTTCTCATATAGGTAAACTCATGTCACAGGAGTTTGTTGTACAGATTTTTGCTCAGGAATTAAGCGTAGTACTCAATAGTTATTTTTTCTGCTCTTCTCCCTCCTCCCACCCTCCACCCTCTAGTAGGCCCCAGTGTCTGTTGTTTCCCTCTTTGCGTTCATGAATTGTCATCACTTAGCATCCATTTATAAGTGAGAACAAGTGATATTTGGTTTTCTGTTCCTGCATTAGTACGCTAAGGATAATGGCCTCCAGCTCCATCCATGGTCTCACAAAATACATTATCTTCTTCTTCTTTATGGCTGCATAGTATTCCATGGTGTATACGCACAATAGCAAAGACATGGAATCAACATAAATGCCCATCAGTGACAGATTGGATAAAGAAAATATGCCACATATATATCATGAAATACTATGTGGCAAAGAGAGTTCTAAGTGAGCCTGAGGAGGCCTAGAGAACAGCTGCCAATGGCAACAAGAGGAAAGCGTTAAGGAGAGATGTCCCCAGGAGCAGAGTGGGGGTAGAGAATTACAGTTTGAGATTAAAATTGAAATTGGCAAATTATACATATACAGAAAATTTGGCAAACAAATGAAAACCAAAAAAAAAAAAAAATGCCATTTTAACTCTAAGGAAAACAAGGTAGTAAATGCAATCATTGTATGCTATCTAGAAGAGGTGAGAATAGTATTACATGACTGTAATAATGTAAGCCCTTGAATGTTAAGTGAAAACATTGGGAGGTTGGTGATAAGGGAGAATGTGTATAGAGAGAAAGGGGTGTTGTTAGAGAGGATAATCCTCATGTTCCATACGCGGAAGACAGGTAATAACTGAAATGGAAAAGTCAACGATGATGGGTAAGAACAGATGTATTATGAAAGGTTATATTACGTTGGTGGAAATGTACTATGGCTTGCCATTACTTTTAATGGCAAAAACCACAATTACTTATTTTGCACCAACCTAATGGTAGAACAAACAGTCAAAAGTTCCAAGGAAATTGCATCTATGAAGCAGAATTCATAGGGTAGGGTAGGGTGGCACAAGTTGCTGCTTTTCTGGTTTTCATCTTGTGTATTTTTCTGTTATAGGTGAAGGGTCACATTATTTAACGTAGTTTCATTTTCCTTTTTAAAAGTTCATTATAGTACTTTAAGTAAATTCAATATTAAATAAAAGTATTTGGTTTTGGATTTACTTTTTGAAAACAGTTTTGGTATTGGCCTATTACTTCACCATACAGAACTTTAAAGATACACACACACACACACACACATATGCCCTACACATCCATAGTAGTAAAAACCTAGAAACAAGAGCTAATATTAAATATGTTAATATTAATAATTTAATATCAATTAAATTATTCATCAAATATTAATTCAGCCAGCTTCTAGTCTAGGCACTGGGGATACAGCAGTGGACACAGTAGATGGACCTCCCTGTTGATAACAAGTGTGTATTTTGGGTGTGTTCAGATAGAACATCGTTGGCTAAGTCACGTACCATAATCTACTTGAGCCCTGGATTCCTGTTCTGTAAAATGGGCATACAATTGCCCACTCATTATTTCAAAACTTAATTATGAGGACCTGTTCAGCTTAAAATGTTTTCCCTGTTAAGATACAACGTCTCACAAAGCATCATTTTACTATTGAAAGAGTTCATTTTGCAATCATTCCTAGCACTAGCAAACTGAACCATTAGGGATGAGACTTTCAATATTATACCACTGCCACATTCCTCTATATTATGAAAAGGCAGATTGCCAAAATCAGTTTCTAGTCACTCGGTTTGTCTAAATATTGCAGGGCTTTTTGACGTTGCATTAGCAGAATACACAGTCTACATTTATTCCATTCTTTTGTCAGCCTATGCAAAAAAATCAAATGAATCTATTCAAAATCAAGATGCACTGAACTGCGTATGATGCAAAAGAATGATTTTGCTAAACACAGCAACTATGTAATGCACCCCATTCCTTCCCCATCAGCTTGGATCCTAAGACTATTTTGTAAATTTGCAGAGACAAGACTTTTCTATATTTATTGAAAGGTCAAAAGTTTGGGAGGTGGAGAGGTGTAAGGCAGATAGGAATATGGTATCATATTTATTAAACAATATGTCAGAAACAGACACATAGCAGGCACTTTGTAAAGTACAGTAGAAAACAAGCACCTGTTACTTCTACCACCCTAGTTTGCACCATCACTTCTAGTAACAGCAAAAGCCTCCAAAGTGGCTTTCATGCTTCTACCTTTCCCATTCCCCCATGAAGACATCCATTAGAATGAGCCATTGAAAATATAAGCCATATCATAACACTCTTCCCTCCAAACTTTCATTATTTTCCCCAAAAGGCCAAATATTCTGCAATAACCTACAGAAGGTGTTTGTTAAATGAAAGTAACCACTAATGAGACCTGGGTCACTCAATCTTTACAATGTGTTAAGTATTACAATTGAAATAAAAAGCAATTAGAACACTGGAAAACCTACTATTCTACAATACCACTGCATGGTACTACTGGGATCTAGGACATTTGTTGTGAATAAGAACTCTGGGAAGTTAAGAGAAGTTTATGTGGGCCATAGTGGTTTGGGTTTCTTGTGTAGCAGAGACTTAAGTGTGAGTTAGAGATGTGAATGCAACAGTCATTATGTTGTTACATAATTAAATATAAGAAAGAAAAGAACACACACACATGTATATCTCAAGTCCATAGCTATCATGTCCTTGATTATATAAGATACGCTTTATCCTCTCTGTAATAGTTTAAATGATCTATTTTAACAAAAACAGTTACTTCTTCTTTTTTTTTTTCTTTGGCGAAGTCTCGCTCTGTTTCCCAGGCTGGAGTGCAGTGGCACGATCTTGGCTCACTGCAACATCCACCTCCTGGGTTCAAGCGACTCTCCTGCCTCAGCCTCCCAAATTGCTGGGACTACAGGTGTGCACCACCATGCCTAGCTAATTTTTATAATTTTTAGTAGCAATGGGGTTTCACCATGTTAGCCAGGTTGGCCTTGAACTCTTGACCTCAGGTGATCCACCCGCCTCAGCTTCCCAGAGTGCTGGAATTACAGGTGTGAGTCACCGTGCCTGGCCAAAAAAACAGTTACTTCTGTGGATGCAGTAACACTGCACTGGAGAAGACAGACACATAGGTGACATACATGGACTGAAATAAAATCTCATTGATGTGTCCAGTTTAGGGCAGTGACAGGCTCACTGTGAGGATGGTAGAGAAACTTGAACTCCAGTAAACTCTGTTATGTGGAATCCAATAAATCGCAAAGTGATTAAGTGGTCTCTTTGCACATATATGGTACACACCTAACTGATATTCTAAGTAGTCTTTGAGACCCTGAATTTACATGACTCAAGAAGAGATTAAATTGTGTGCAGCATCATGAGAGTGTTGGGTTTATTTTATTGCATTCTAATTATTTGAAAATTGATAACCTGTGTACATATGGCAGCTTCCCATTGATCTGAATATTGGATTAAGTGAAACCCTCTGAAATTGCCAACTGAACTGATTATACCTAATGAGATGGAGATGTGGAAATAGCCAAGAGCTTTTCATCACAGGCTACAAACCTGCAATTTTCTTGGTGAAGAAAGAAAACACAAAAATGCTATTGGAGAGTGGTTTTCAAGCCTTGCACAACCCCTTCATCCATAACCTTCAATTCTAGATGGCTGCATACTGTTCACCTGGCTGACTTCTAGAACAGAGTGGTGGATTCTAGGCAACAGGATGTGATCACTAAAAAGACATAAAACAATTCTAAAAATGTGTTTTGAAAAATATCAGGTAAGTTCTCATAAGTGAGACATTCTCAGTTTAGGTAAAGCTTAGAATTGTGTTTTCCAAATTTCAGTTACTCACGTAGCTACCTACAATTGCGCTAGCAAATCTACATTTAATTTATACGTTATTTGTTATTTTTCTTACGTTAATTCATTTAACTTACACTTAGATACATTATTGTTAAAGGAAATAGTATATCACTACCAAATTATAAGTAGATTTCTTTTACCATAAAGAGGTAACTACAAATATAAATAAAATATAAATAAAAATATAAATAAAGTATTATCTTCAAATTTTAGTTCTGAGATGAGGACTGTGATCTCTTTGCCAAAAGAGAGATAGACAAGTATTTGTGATGTGTTAAAGACTGGCACCAAAAGATGTGTGAGTGTGTGTGTGTGTGTGTGTGTGTGTGTGTGTAATGCTGTTAAAATTTAGTTAAGCTTTTCAATACATTTTAAAAATTGGTACCTTTACTATAAGGCTACTTGAAATCTATAAAATGCTAAAGAGTATTGTTATTTCCTCAGAGAGGTTTATGTTATCCAGTGTTTCACAATGTGTGCTGACCATGAAATATTTTTTAGGCAGAAAATATAAGAAGATGCATATTTCTCTCAATGTCTGCTGGCAAATTGTGCTGTTGCTTTTGTTGTTTTTCAAATTCCTTCATGCCTCTATGGCACTCTTTACTTCTGCTCAGTAAGTTAGTCACTCTTTCTTAAACATGACACAAAGGTTTCATCTCCATTCTTGACTCACAGTATTTCCTTTACTGCTGCATCACTTCCAGCTTTTAAAATACATCTCTTTGCCACCCAAATACTTGCACACAAAATAGCCAAAAAGTGAGAACACTCAAATCTCCATCAGCTGCTGAATGGTTAAACACGTGGCAAATTCACAGAAGGGAATACTATTTAGCAATAAAAGACTGAATTACATGTGCTACTACATCAATGGGTCAAAAATGCTAACTAAAAAAGAAACCACAAAAACTAGACACAAAAGGCCTCATTTTCTATGGATATATTTGTATGAAGTATCCAGAAAAGGGAAATCTATAAGGACAGAAAGTAGATTAGTGGTTGCCTGAGGCTATGGTGGGAGTGGAGGTTAACTGTAAATGGATAGGTGGGATCTTATTGGGATAAAAGAACTATCCTAAAATTGGTCAGATATCATGATTTTACAACTTGGTATATTTATAAAAATTGACTGAGTTTTATATTTAAAATGGGTGAATCTTTTGAAATATACATTTTTCCTTCATAAAATTATGTAAAATTTTCAGCCAGCTAGCTGGACAACAAACCACCTATCCATTGACTCATTCTTCCAACTTTTAAAATTTTCTTTCTCATGCCACAATCTGAAGGTAACTTTTTCTTGTTTTGGGAAAACATACCATTATGTTTTTATATATCTTAGATCTTTTCGTTTGCCTCTCTTGTATGATATTCATTTGAGTATTTGTCTAATATCCTTACTCAACTAAGTTTTTACAGACATAAACTACTCTGAACTAGTTAATGTGAAAATAAATACTTATTGAATCTAAATATATGAAGCAAATTCTATTTCATGAAAGCTAACTATAATAAAAACAAGTAAAAATACCCATTAGTACATATTATTAAATTGCCTGCTTTGAAATCTGCAATTTAACTTTTGTTATCTAACTTTAAAAAGTGGTTTAATGCCTCAACGCATCAGTTATTAATTCAAAGAATGATAATAATAGCAGCAACAAAAGGTATAAGCAAGAACAGCCGCCTTTACTGAACACTTACTTTGAACTGGCCAAGCTGTTTGGTGCTTCTCATTTTGCAGATGTCATTCCAGAAAAAAGAAGCTGAGACACAATGAAATTAAATCAAGTGGTTTAGTTCAAATGCCTTGGATGTAGAGCCTGAGGCAGGATTTGTGTACACATGGCTTTTTAAGGAAGCGCTCTCAAGGCACGGTAGGAATGAGATGTAGGAAGGTAAAAGAGGGGAAGGGATAGGAGCTAAGATTTTTCAAGGGAAGTTTTGCTCTAGTCTGATCTATGGAGATCTCTGAGGATAAATAGGAAAGCAGAGTCTTTCCCGTCTTGAGACAAGAGAATGGGACTTAAATATACCTGTTCCTGTTCCTGTGCATGTGGGCGCCCGTGTGTGTGTGTGTGTGTGCGCGCGCGTGTGTGTGTAGCTTTAGTTGTAGTTACCCAAAAGTAATCCTGCAGAAAATGTAACAGATGTGAGCACTAAGGGGGTGCCCACTCCTGAGTGATGAGCACACCGACCAGGAAAATGGATTCCAAGAGACCTCAGCAGACCCCAACAGCCCCTGCTACAGCTGTTGGCCCAAATCACATATATGGTAAGGGGAATATCTGAGATTCAAACTTCAATAGTTGTGATGCCTATATAAGTGCCTTTAATGCCCTACCTTTTTCAGGCAGTGCCACATTTGATATACACACATAAATGCACAAAATCCCCGTTACGGCTTAGGTTGATCCATTAGCAAATATTTTTTAAACTAAATATTAATGCAAACTAGGATAAGAAAGTCAAGCCTATTTGACACCCTTCTTTAATCTTTTAATGAATTGATAAACATAATTTTTAATTACAAGCATTGTTTAAATAGTGTCTGAGGAACTTGGAGGTTGCTTGAAAAGAGTTGACTTCTCCCAATATTTTAAATATTCCCCACTCCATATCTTATTTAGACTAATATATTTACATTCATTCTATGAATGAAGATTTGCTCAGAACCTCAGTTTAAACAGTTTGCTAATCACCATATGTTCCAAATGAGTCACTCTGAATTTCTGAAGAATTGTCATATATCTTTAATTTTCATTTTATCAGAGATAAAATCATAAAGGCAAGAAAAATTTGATGTTAGGAAGCAGTTGATGAGCCAACTGCCTCCCAAAGGAAAACAATGCCATAAAACTACAATTTATAAAACAAACAAGGCTGGATGCAGTGGCTCACGTCTGTAATCCCAGCATATTGGGAGGCTGAGGCAGATGGAACATTTGAGGTCATGAGTTCGAGACAGGCCTGGCCAACTTGGTGAAACTCCGTCTCTACTAAAAATAAAATAAAATTTAAAAATAGCCAGGCATGGTAGTATGTGACTGTAATCCCAGCTACTTGGGAGACTGAGGCAGGAGAATCACTTGAACCCAGGAGGCGGAGGTTGAACTAAACCAAGATCACACCACTGCACTCCAGGCTGGGTGATAGAGAGAGATCCTATCTCAAATAAAATAAAACAAACATAAATAAATAACACAAAAGCATGGCGTGATGCCTGCCATCTAGCACTGCACAAGGAGTCACCAGCTTTGTTCTAAAGATAGCATGACTTATTGCAATAATACAAAGACCATGTATAAAAAATGAGACAAACTCTAAATGGAAATTGCTCGCCAGAGCACTCAGAGCCTTTGTTCATCCATTTTCATCCTTCTCCCAATCCAGCCTCTTTGCCATTTACATGTAGATACATAGGGGAATTTCCATGTAGATACACAGGGGAATTTCCATGTCCTCCACTTCTCTCGGTTACCTCTTTTTTCTCCTTATCTTTCCAATTTTGAAAGCCAGCCTCACAGCTATCAACTTTTGAATAAGTACCCAAGAGGTCTGAATACTTGGAGTAAATAGAATGTTTGATTGGACAACATTGTGTGTGCATTTCACTAAGTAAAATGTTACTCTGGATACTTGCCTATGGTAAGGCCACCGTTCTCTATTAGTATGAAGCAATAATTGGTTGAGCAGGGTAAACTAACATGGCCAAAGCATGTTGTAGAGTAGACAGCACCTCTGACTGGTCACCTATTTAAGCCACACAATGGCAAATGGGGAAATAAGGTATATTGCTTTGGGGTAAAGCCAAGTATGAGGCAGAGACCAATCCCTGGAAGTATTTTCTTTGAAAAGGGAATCCTTCAGAGAGTGAGACACCTCATTTCCATTTTAAACTACAGCCAGAAACATTTCTCCTAAATGAGAAATTTGCCCTAGGGATTCCTGATGTTTGTCAGAAACCCCTGTAAATTTATTTTCATTCACTGGAGAGAAGAGAAGGGAGGTAACATTTATGACATATGCTTGTACTTTTCATCTGTTATTTAATTTTCACCATAAGTCTTTTAGGATAAAACAGCATCCTTATTTTGTTGATAAGAGAACTGAGATTTAGAGAAATTAAAAATAAAATGAAAAGAAAGGACAAATTATGGCATGTAAACCAAGGGACAGATGTTGGGGTAAAATCCAGACCTTTTGGACCTGATGTTCATGTTCTTTCCATTCTTCCATGCACCCTAGGACTTAATACATCAACTCCGAAATGTAATTGAGAGGAGGCTACAAGGAGACACTATTGTTTGGGATTAAACAAAAGCAGGCCTTTTTGTTTACTGTAAGATTTCTCAACACTTTTAAAATGCTGAAGTATATTTTGAGCTTCTGGGAAGGACCTACAGGACAATGTGTCCAAAATTTTATAAACATAGAGTCCTTTCCCCCTGGAAGCATTGCCTGACCTTGAAATTGTACTGAAAACATTTTAGATACTGTTGCTCCAGTAGTGCTGTACTAGAGAAGAGAAAGGCAAGGGCTAGAATGGCTTCTGTTTTCATTTCATAGACTTCTGCATCGCCTGAAATGTTGTGAGCTCACATTACTTTGGGAAATAAAATAAGTATCATTTACATGAATAAAGAATAATACTATGTACATTCCCAATAGAACGTATTTATAGATACATGAAAAGAAATATGTGTATACTAAACATAGGTCAATATCTCATAATTATTATACAAAAGCAAAAGAGGTAATATATTCATGTACTGTCTGATGAGTATTATAATGATACAGCAATGAACAGAGTTCTGTAAAACTGGGCACTGCTGTAAGTGAACAGTATACGTTAACTCATTTAATTATCACAATAATCCCCTGAAACATATGTAATTATCCCCATGTGTCAGATGAGGAACCTGGGACACAGGTAAGTTAATTTACTTCTCAAAAGTCCTACTAGTTACTTACACAAGGAAGTTTGTGGAAGAACCTGACAGCAACTGTTTTTCTACTAAATTTCATACTACTTATGACTCCCACATAAACCTATTTTGCAAGGAATTCTAGAAGCCTTGTGAGGACTTCTGAAACCTACATAAAGACTAACTAGGGCTCCGAGGATGTTATTTTGCCTTCTTTAACTTTCCATCCCATCTTCTCCTGCTTTTTGCACTTTGGTTATTAAGAAATAAAATATATATATATATATATATATATGTATGTATGTGTATGTGTGTGTGTGTGTATATATATATATAGTTAATACCAATATATATTTTGGAAGAAACAAATACTATAAAATTTGATTTAGCAATATAAAAGTAATATTAATTTAATCATTTGCCTGATTCTTATTCAGTCATAGACATTTGATGAGCATCTGTTAAGTAAAGCTGCAGGAAATATTAGTATAAATTAGAAACTCTTTCCACCTTAAAAATATGCTTGTGAGTTTACTGGAGAAGACAAGTGTTCAAATATCAGCAGCTTTGTTCTACCAGTGGCAAGATTTATGTTGATTCCTGAACAGCCTCTCTTGAGGTCTTCCTTGCTACCAGAGACACATGCGCACACACACATCTGTATGAGGATTAGCCATGTGGGGCTGTTCACTCATCACTGGATCACAGCACAGCTATCCTTCCCCTAAGGTGATAATTGTACCTATAACCTTATAACTTGCCTATTTTTCTGTGATGCTTTAATCATGCACAGATGTATCCTTAGGCTACAGGCAAAACTCATGCAAACCATAATAAAAGGAAAAGGAGAATGAAACTAAAACAGAAGCCCCTATGATTATTACAGAACAAAAAAGAGAGAGAGAGAGAGAGAGAGAGAGAGAGAAAATAGAATAACCACTTAGATTAGATTTTGGAAAATAATTGACAGTTATTAAAAATAATAAGAACAAATGCTTACATAGTGTTAACTTTGTGTCAGGCACTGTAGGTGCTTTATATATTTTACCTTTTTATCCTCAAAACTCTGTAAGATAAACATTATAATTATCTTCTTACTGATGAAGAAACTGAAACACAGAGAGGATAAGCATGTCGCCCAACATTATAAATTGGGTAAGTTCTTGGGCCTGGGTTCAAATTCAGGTGATCACTTCAGAGTGAACACTCCGGATGACCACCAGGACATCTGTGATACAAAGTTGAGGAAGTACTGACTGAGTCACCCCTCTTTGCTGGCAACTGCATCGAATGTTATACATATATATGAGAACATGTGGTATTTGCTTTTTTGTTCCTGCTTTAGTTTGCTTAGAATAATAGCCTCCAGCTCCACCCATGTTGCTGTAAAGGACATGATCTTATTTTTTTCATGGCTGTATAGTATTTCATATTAACAACCATTGTATAAGGTGAATCTTATCCCTACTTGTTAATAAAGGAAAACTAAGAACAGATAACTATTATTGACTGGGTTTGGATAAAAACACAAGACTATTTGAATTCAACACAGTGTGCTTTTAGGGGAAAATTGTTTTTGGATTTAAGTTCTGTGAAAGTACAAGTCATATCTTATTTCCTGTAGATTCTAAAACCATAGCATGTTTTTATTAATTTTTAATTATTAAGGATATATAATAGGTGTATATATTTATCTGATATTTTGGTACAGGCATATAATGTGTAATGATTCAATCAGGGTAACTGGGGCATCTATTACCTCAAGCATTTATCATTTCTTTTTGTTAGCAACATTCTCATTCGACTATTTTAGTTGTTTTAAAATATAGAATAAATTATTGTTGAGTATAGTCATCCTCTTGTGCTATCAAACACTAGATTTTATTTATTCCATCTAACCATATATTTGCACTCATTACCCATCCCATAGCATAGAGTCCCAAAGCAAGGATTTTTTTTTCTACTGCAAATTGCATTAATTTGAATTAAGAGTGAACTAATCTATGTCCCTTTCTTTATTCAAGAAAAAAAAAATCTAGTAATGAAAAAGAAAAATTATCTGGATCATCCCTAAGGGCAAGTTTTATATAGTACTTTAAAAAAAATGTATGAGATGTACTTAGGATTCCTGCCTAGTAAGCCATTTAATGGAATCTTTGCACTGGTCTTAATGCCTCTGTGTACTGCTTGAAACTTCTATCACTCCTTTCCTTTTAAATCTGTTCCTCATATTAAATAATTCTTACCCAAGTTTTTGCATGAATGGCGCCTAGGCAGATGCAAGAAGCTGCTGCTAGGGAAATAAAATGGAAACTCAGAAATGAAGGAAGCTGGGAATTGCCAAGCAGCCACAGACTCCCACTCTGCACCCACTTCCTCACCCCACCCTTTCCCATATATCACATACACATTCCAATTTTCCCTTGCAGAGGAAATGAAGCAAAACACATCAATGGAGTGAAATGGTTTGTCCCTAAGAATGACAAAACTAAAGCTCCACTTAGCAGGTACAAAAAACAAAATATGAACTCTTCTTTTAGTTAAGTAAGACTCCTAGGCAAAACATCAAAATCCTGGGCTCTTGATAAATTTTTTGACATAGAAATATTTATAGAGATGGCCCTTTATCAATGATTCTAGAAACTGTTTGACTTGAAGTTGAAAAATGACTTCAAGGTATAAAAGTCTGGCATTAGCTCCAAGATGTTGACCCTGAATTCTCTTATTTTTAAAGATTAAAAACAAACTCAGAACTCCTCAATTTTAAATATGTTTTCTGGACCCAAAAATGTTTTTCATTTTATGTTGATAAATTACTGTGTTCCAAAGGGGACTGCTTTTCTCCTCCTGGGAAAAAAAATAATGTATGTTTCATATTGATATTCTTCTCCTTTTAAAATTAACCTCCAAAAACAGCTACATAAACTCATGCCAAAAAGCGACGTGTTCAAAGAAGAAATGAAAAATGTCACTGTGTGTATATACCAACCTCCCGTGTGTATACTTTTTTAATGAGATCATTATTTTGCATACTGTTTTGAAACTTGTTCTTTTAACTTAAGAAATATGTTCTGAGTATCTTTTCAACACAGTGATATTTGCCATTCTTATGGGACTTATGGTGAATAGATGGGAAAATTTATCAACATGCAAATGAAACAAGGCTCTTGCCCGAGCTGAGTGAATTTGGGCCAAGGAAGATGACACTGATTAGGTGAGAGAGGAAACCAAGCTTAGAAGGGGCAGAAGTCTGGGATCTAAAAGAGGCAGCCAGGGAACCACACTGGTTATGACACAGCCTTTTCAAGGTCAGGAAGGGAAGTTCATGACCTGGCAAGCAACAACTAGGTAGATGTAAGAACACGTTACTGTGCCCTTATGAGGAGCCAAAACTAGTCATTGTACGCTAAGCACTTCATGTCTACTAAATATGTATTCTTTACAGACAACAGTCTATGAGCTGGATCCAGTTGAGGATTTTGTAGAAGACGACATAGAGGCTCAGAAAAGTTAAATAATTTGCCTGAGATCACACAGCGTGTTAGAGCAGGAATTGTAGCCAGGATGTTTTCCTTCCAAAGGCACAACATGTTCCATTTCAACCCACAGTCAAGCTTTATGCTTTATCCAGTGCCGTTTTTCACGATGTCCCTCTTCTGCATCTGTACTGGTACACATGGTTAAATATAAATTCATCTCCCAGTGAATTTTCAACAGGTCTTGGTGCAAAAGAATCAGGGTTCTTCAATGAGCTCAATGCATGTTAACTGATACATCTCATGGCTTATGTTCATGGAATATGTGTATGTGTGTGGAGTGTGCAAGAGTGTGCACCCATGAGTCTAGCATATGTTTACACAAACCTGTATTTGTGTACAAATAGGTATGTGTAGATGCACATACAAAATTATAAACCTCACTGATTTTAATAACCATTTTCCACGTATTTTCAAAGGCAGCGAATTAGGTCTGTGACAACTAGATATCAAACTTTCCAAAAGCTAATAAGAGATGATTGATGGCTAACAGTACAGACACAAGAGAAGTACAAATGCACCACCATTAAAAGTATCTGATGATAGCCAGGCGCGGTGGCTCACGCCTGTAATCCCAGCACTTTGGGAGGCCGAGGCAGCCGGATCACGAGGTCAGGAGATCAAAACCATCCTGTCTAACAGGGTGAAACCCTGTCTCTACTAAAAATACAAAAAATTAGCCGGGCCTGATGGTGGGTGTCTGTAGTCCCAGCTACTCCGGAGGCTGAGGCAGGAGAATGGAGTGAACCTGGGAGGCGGAGCTTGCATTGAGCTGAGATCGCGCCACTGCACTCCAGCCTGGGCGACAGAGCGAGACTCCGCCTCAAAAATAAACAAATGCATAAATAAATCTGACGAATAAATCTTCATCACTGAAACTCAGAATACAAGTAGAAAATTCCTCCCTATGTATTGGAAGGTTACTCTATTTGTGAAGGCACAGTATATAAACATCTTTCAGGAATTCATCTGTTGCTTTAAGAGAAGTCTGAGAGTCTTTTCTTAAGCATTTTCAACATAATAAATAAACTACTATTTGAACACATTTTGTTGGGTCTTCTCCCTGAGATATTTTACAAATTATTTGGATGGATAGTACAAAACTGCAGTCACACCACGAGGAAATGGGGTTTTAAGTCAGTGCCTTAGCCTCATCACACATCTGGAGGACATCATTCCCACACCTTTCCTACCTTGTTCAATTTCAAGTCTTCCATGGTGGTACCTCCATCGTCTGAGCTACAATATTTATTTTTGCAAATTTGGAGGGTTGTACTAACAGATACTCTCTACATTTCTTGCTTTTTTCCCTATTCTCTTATTTGCTACCCAGTCTTTCTCTTCTCTTTGAACACCTCTGTAAGAATGATCTTGCACTAATATACCCAAGAAAATGCCTCCTTTATCTAAGTCAGGAAAAGTGTTCATTTAAAACTATGACCGCGAATCTCAAATGGGAACTCAGCATTGCTCGGCAATCTTCTCACATTTGCTCGGTAAATTCACTTCCCCAGGCTAAGACTATATGGTATTTCCTTTCTCCTTGAAATATCAATTACTCCCCACCACACAAATGCTTTTCACCTCATCCTACTTCATATTGACTGAGAAGAAAGCGGTTGGACACAGTATCTCTCAACTTTCCATTATGGATATACCAATATCTAAGCCTACATTCTCTGCTTTTCCTAGCATATAATGCAGAGAAAAGAGGCTTTGCTGCAACTAAAGCCAACTCCTTTACAACATCAGGGACCTCAGTGGTTTTATCCCTATAGCATCCCCAGCACCTAAAAGAGTACCCAGCAGGAGCTCAGTAAATATTAATTCAATGAATGAATGAATGAATGGATGAATGAATGAATGAATGAATATCTATGACTATGAAACATTCCATCCATCCTAAATGGGGAGGAGGACAAGCATCAGGACAAACAGTTTTAGGGTGGTACTCGACATCTGTAGGACATGGATATATAACCATATGTAAAACAAATGATAAATAGGAGATAATGTTCACCCTTGCCTCATCTACTCTGTCCTATCCGGCTTCTAACATTGTAGCTAACAATTAATGGTTACATTCATAGGATATATTAATAGAGCCAGCTACCATCCATTCATCTCTATAAGTCTTAACAACAGTGACTAATTTACATAAGATGAAACTGAAGCTCAAAGGAGTCAAGTATGTTACCCAATGTCAACTCTTAAGTGAAGGAGGTAGGGTTCAACTCTATGGATTTTTTTAAATGGGAAAGTCCATACTTTCTCCACTCAGCCATGCTGTCAATCAGCCCCTGAGACCTTCCTGCAAGTCCAAGTTCAACTGAGTTTCTTAGCCAATCCTTCGGGAAATAGGACTTCATTCTACTGCAGTCTACTGGAAATGTCATGCTGTCAAATAATCCCATCCTAATTGTGTCAGGCATGAAGTCTAAATGGCCACAGAGATAGGCAGAGAGACAGGGGGACCCCTAATGGGAACTTTACACCCAACCTCTGTCTTGTAGGATTGGATCTTGCTTTCTGTGTTCCCAGTCATGAATTTTAATCATGTAAGAAAAGACAAGGTCTTTTAAGATTACAACAGAAGCAGATCTTGGTATTGTGGGATCTGAAGCACATGATTTGGGGAAGTGGGGTCTATGAGAAAAGAATTAAAAAGCCACATATAAAATTGGGTATGGAAGTTAATATTTATTTAGAGTAGGAATGAGAAGGGGTCCATGCATTTGAAAGTCTCTGTAGCATAATCTTCATTTACTTCAAACGAATTCTGCCTCTGATCATGATCTAGCCCTACCTGGGAGGCAGAAACACAGTGGTTGAGAACCTTTGTTCTCCAGATGGGCAGCCTGAATTTGAATCCCACCTTGACCACTTCTAGGTATATGATCTTAGGCGAATGGCTGAAATTTCACAAGCATATACTTTCTCATCTGTTAAATTTTCAACAACTGGTTCATAAAAATCGTTAATATGAATGATCATATAAAGTCTTGATCATAGTGTTTAACATATGCTCAACAAAGTGCTCATTAAGGTGTGTTTGGTATTATTAGCATCTAATGTCATCTTCTTGCTCACCAGCTCTGGAACCTCTCTACTTGAGACTCTCCTACTATATTCATTTGATACCTCCGAAATGCCTGAGCACCAGGCACTTAGGATTTTACTCTGTGTCTTCCCACTACGTACCTTCAACAACAAGATCTGGGCCCTAACTTCCTGCGGAACCACAGCCTGGTTCCCAGCCTCACTACAAATGTGTCATCGCATTTTGGCATACCTATTAGTTTTATAAGAATCCTTGTTTCTGCCTGTGTACCAGCAAATCTTCCCATCTTCCTGGGCGTAATCCAATAAAACTAGAAAAAAAGTAATATAATGAAAAGCACTCACAATAGATTTTTAAGTAAAGAGTTAGAATTCCTGTAATTGTGGCTAATAAGGTTGTTTTACAGGGATATGTGAAAATCAGATACTACAAATGTAAAATGGTGAGGTCCTCACCTAGAATATAATGATCACTCTATTATAGATAATGTAATTATTACAATATATATGCTACCAAATAGCACTGTGATTTCTAACAAGTCAATTAACCTTCCTGAGCCTCAATTAACTCATAAAATGAGGAGGCTGGACTACACTTTCTATGATTCTTGCTAGTTCCAAGAAATTTTATTAGTACCTCTACCTGGGATATTAATGTATCATTCACGTCTCAACTTGGAATGTGCTCGATTTGAATATTTCCCTTTGAAGCTGATAAGTGAGGGAGGAGGAACTACTCAAAGGAGAGCAACATTGTCTTTTTTGTGAAATTCACCTTTTTACCTCTACTGTCACAATATTCTCACTATGGCAGGTGTTCAAGGAATATTATTTGATTTTTCAAAATTCCCTCTCTAGTAAAGTCCTATTGAGACAAATAACATTGCTCCTAAAAGTATAATTATAAGTGTGGTGTATATCCCAGGTTGTTGAAGCAACCTGGTAAGAAGAAATGAAACTAGACCCGCTCACCCCATGTGGAAGGTAGAGGGAAAACCTAGATTAATGAAGAGGACTGAAGTTTTGGCTTGTGCTTACACTAAAGATTGGTACAGACACTTGTTTCATATAAAGGAAGTCTGAAACTAAGTGTTGAATCCATGCCCTGGTGGAATCTGGAGCAGAGCAAAGAGGTGTCTGGGAGTAGGCAGGTATGGTACAGAAACAATATCAGGGCATATAAAAGAAAGTAGAGTCAGGAACTGTGTAGAGACTTCCTATCTGAACCCTTCAATGGCTTTCCAGTAACAAAGAATAAGTCCTAAAGTCCTTGTAATGGCTCTGTAGGATATGACCTTGGCTCTCCCTCCATTGCTCCTCCCATTACCCTGGCAAGCTCACTCTGCTTCAGCTATACTAGCCTGCCTGTGCTCCTTGGATACATGAAGTACACTTCTAACCAAAGTCTCATGTATGTGGCGGTTCCTTTGCCTGGAATGCCAGACTCTCTCATGTCTCATGCACTCATTTCTTTTAAGTATTTTCAGACAAGTAGGTTCTTTGGAAAGGCTTTCTCTGACCACCCTTTGATAAATAACACCCTATTTCTGTCCCCTTGCCATATTTTGTGCTTGTCTCTATTAAATATTGGATTATATATTCCTATGTATTCCTTTATTTATATTTTTGTCTTGCTTCCCCAATAGTATAGAAATTTCTCAAGCTCTGCAACTGTGTTCATTTACCGTGCTTAGGACAACATATGGACCACAATTGAGGCACATACAGTTAGTGAATGAATGCATGAATGAATGAAATCTACTACAACTACTCTGGTTCTTATTTTTGTAGCATTTAGAGTTTGTATCTCAAAACTCAGCAGATGAACTTGCAAGAATGGAGACTTTATCTGTTCAGCTTATGGCTGCATCCCCAGTGTCTAGAACAGTAGCTGGCACTTGGGAGTTCTCAATAGATAGTCTTAAATGTTGTTCACCATTAAAAAGTTCTTGTACTCTAGTTTTAAGAACGGAAATGAATTGTTGTTTGATTTTGGTAACAAGTCACCACCAGAACCAGTTTTAAACCCAACCCAATCAATCAATGACAATTTTGCATTACTAACCATGCTTTGGAAAGCCTAAAACTCTATATAGCAACAGCAGTGTTTGGTTTTGAGTGACAGCATCTTACAAGCACAGCTGTCCCTTGTTTACCAAGCAATGAAGCAACTTTTGGTTTCAGGTATTGAGCTGTGGTCTCTTTTTTTTTTTTTTTTTTTTTGATGGAAAGATGATGGTGCCTAGCTATAATGGCAAAACACAAATAACTTATTATAATCCTATACAGTGTTCTAAACATATGCAAATACCAACTATATAAATCCACAAAACAAGCAGGAGAGGGAGATGCTATGATTCTTCCAATTTAGTAGATAAAGAAACTGAAGTACTGAGGGTTGGAGTGCTTACTCAAGGCCTACAGCCACGATGTATTTGAGCTGGGATTATTATCAAATCCAATTATTTTGGCTTCAGAGTCTGTTCTTAGTTTCTACATTCTATGGCTTCCCTATGAGAACTGAAACACACACTTGTTATAATTCCAGCAGCCAGATTTGTCTTGATGATTAGTCTACTGACCTAATCAAAAGCTTTTCAAATAATTGTCATGAACAGTCTGGCTGGTGGGGGTGAACTTCAAACAGAGAGGTTAGGGCAGACATCTGTGGGATGGTGGCACCAAAGCAAGCAGTTAGGAAGGTACAGAATTTAGAATTTAATAATTGGCATGTTGAACAATTAAGGTAACTGACCTTGTGATTTGTGTGTGTGTGTATATATTTATGTATGTATGTGTGTGTATATATATACACACATACATAAGTACATATGCATTGTGTGTGCATGTGTGTGTTTATATATATATATATATATAAATATACGAATTTCTGGTAAGCCAAGGGCTATATCAAATATATATATATGGAAAGGAGATGAATACTTGTTATTTGATTGTGGTAACAAATAGCCACCAGACCAGTTTTAAACCCAACCCAATCAATCAATGACACATACATTTGATATAGGACTTCGGCCTTCCAGAAATTCATCTGTAGGGTATCTGAACTGGCTACCAGATAGTTATGACTCAGTATTACTAAATGTATTCAGACAAGTCATAGAGGTGAAAAACACCTCAATTTACAGCTAAATCCCTCAGCCTGATAGTTCTTTGTAATCGCACCTATTTCTAACCTTAAAGTTATGCCAAACAAAGCAACTTCACTATCACTCAGCCCTAAATTCTTGGACCATAAGCAGAATAACAAGAGAACTACAATTTGAATAAGCATTTTATGAAACAGGTTATGTTTGATCTTTATCTTATAATTCATTAGCTTTTTCTTTGCAGAAAATAGTTCTGTCAATAACAAATCATTTTTAGGTCATTTCATCTCTCTGGGACTCAGTTTCCTTATCTATAAGATGATCAATTTGAAACTGGCAGTTTCTGCAGGATGTTTTGTTCTATGAAGCCTCGATAAATCAGAGTTACAATTATCTAAATTACTGATGTATCTTCTCTTATTTTTCCCTCTTGCTTATTTTTCTGGGTTCACTATCATACCCATGCTTTTACTAATGTCTCTACAAAGAACTAGAAGCAAAAAAAAAAAAAAAAAAAGAATCAGATTCTTAAATACAGTTTTTAAATTTTCATGGGCATATTCTGTAAGAGAAGTTTATATTGCATATGACTTTTACATATCTATGTATGTTTTATCTTACTTTGGAATATTTATCTCGTGCAGTCACAATGAATGCCTTTTGGATTGGCACTACAATAAAGATACTGGAATTAATCCAGACTCCTTCATTTATTTCCTTGTGATTTTAAGCAAGTTATTATTCTCCCTGAACTTCCCATTTATTCATCTGCAAAATCGAAATAACACTTTCAGTCTTGCATGGTTGAGATGATAATTCCAAGGTGAGGCATAGGCAACACTTTTTTTCACCCTCTTTGTCTTATACAGGGTCTCAGCCAAGGTAAGCTTTTTTCCCTCCCTTGTACTTTGTTCTCAGTAACTAGAACCATCAGTGTTCCTTCTTGTTTTTTACTTGCTGAGAAAGGTTGGGGTATGTGTTTTCTGTTGATGACCATCTTCATCAAGCTAAAACCCAACTGATGCTTGTGTTATGCTTTCATTCATTGCTGGATGCACTTACTTCAAAATATTACTCCAATATGGATCATCTTACTGCCTTCGTCCATGCTTCAGTCAACCCAATCCATACATCTCAGACCTTTTCATGAATAATAGTCATCCTGGGTTCAAGGTCTTACTTTTCTCAGTAGCATCTTATGTTGAATTTCCTCCTTTCTCGAAAATCACTAGCCCTTCTCTGCCCCATCTACTTCCAGCAATCTTACTTGTCTCCCAAAGCAAACCAGATCAACTCTCAGTTTGAGAATAAACACTTCTGTCTATTTTCTTTTCAAATTTTGCCCCAGATCCCAACTAAAGTGTACACTTGATTTGACTGAAATTTAATGCTGATGTATTCATGTTACAAGATTTTGTTTAATTTATAGTGACTTTATAATATTCTTTTACTGTGTTTAGAAGAGTACAGTAGGCATGCTTATGCTTATTAAATAATATAAGTGATTGAGAGTATTTCATACACAGAATGTGTCCAAGAAAGGCTTGTGGAAAGCCATTAATGAATGCCTGATTTAACACTTTCTCCTCTTTGCAAAATTATTAGCCATTGCCCATAATGTTGTAATGCTTAGGAAATGAAAATTATATAATAAGATATGGAGTCTGATGGCTTGAGTTTGAATTCCAGTTTTATGACTTACTAGCTGAGTAACCTTGATCCAAATTCAGTGGACTCTATAGGTCTAAGTTTTCTTATATCTAAAGTGGAAGTGATTATCTATCTTAAAGGATTATGGTGAAGATTAAATAAGATATTGCCATGCTATACTTTATTACACGAATAATATATCTATACTATACTCTTTTTTAACATGTCTGACATATAGTTGATAATAAAAAGTAAGATATTAACATTATTTATAATTGTTTCATTTCATAGCTAAAAATTAGGATTATGTCAGTCAAGTAATAGTCTAAAATTACATGACTAATAAAAAGTGAAGCTGTGATTAGAATCCAACTTAAATAACTTTAGATCCCCTGAGTGTAATTTCTGAATATACTAAATCTTCTTCTTCTAGTAGTCCCCTTTTAGGCATTAATGTTCTTGAAATAAGAAAAGATGAACCATAAGAGACCCTAAAGATGGTATATGTATTCCCTTTATTTCATTCCTAGATGGTATAAAAAGATTGTATCTTTACGTTTTCTAATATAAAGTAGTTTTATCTTTCTTAAACTTTACAGTTTACAAAGACTTCTCCGATACCCCAAAACACATAAGCGTTGGCATGCCATTGCATTGGGGGAAGCGGAATGCTGGGAAAATTAGAACAAGACTCTATGAATCTCAACGAAGCTATTTGAGATGGAAATCAGCCCCTCCTAGTCATCTCTAGCCCCTTGGTCCTTATTAAGCATCATGGTCTGAACATACCATCAGTGACGTTTTTCAGTTTGCCCATTTTATTGACAAATCCAGCAGCACTTCCTCACTTCTGTCAACTGCACGGGAGAATTAAGAACTCAGGTTTTAAAAATCCATCTTTGCATATACAGCTAATACCTTGCTTAAGTCTCTTGGGAAAGCTTGTATTACAGTATTACAGATATTTGCTAAATAAAATGAGTTGAATAAATACAAAAGAGAGCCTAGTCCTTATCCTAAGGACTTAGATTACCAGTTGATTTCTTTTTGTCTTTTTATCAAAGATAATTACCAATAAAAGTGACTTTTTTCAAGTCATGTGTGTTAATGCATCTTTGTGAAATTTTGCTTTTATTAAGGGTTGTAGAGGATGGTTCTTTCTTAATTCAGTAACTGCTTCAGCATAATTTAATACATATTTAGATGAAAAGTAGATATTTTCACAGCCCAGTGTTGCATATAGAGATAATGAAATCGCTTTGCCTTTAAAATTTTGATTCGATTTCTCCCTAGAATGCATTAACAGAAAACCACTTTCATTTTTATAGTTGAAAAAAAAAAGGCAATTTACTGTTGTGAAGTTTCAGGAGTGTTCCAAACCAGCACAACTCTGGAGCCCCCTAAACTCCCCACTAAGTAGAGAGAGTCTCTGACTTTAAAACCCTGGCCACTAGTATTGTGTTTTATCCTTAGAAATCTGCTTCTCACTATTATTTTCATGCCTACTGAACTGGCATTAAGATTACTTTTCTTACAAAGAAAATGTAATAAATTTTAATAGAATTACCAAAAAAGTTAATAAATGAGTTAATAAATGATAATATGATGTGCTTATTTGTTATTGGAACTCTAAGTTTCAAGAAACTGTATCACGAGGATGCCTGAAATAGCAGCCCCAAATGTCAAATTCTAGAGCTACAGGAAAGGACATTTCTCTATTCTCTTGCAACACAATGAATATTTCCCAGAGGTAAGATGAATTATCCCACTATGGAAGCGAAGGAAAGATTAGTCTAATGGTTATACTGTATGTCAATTTTAAAGTAGGCCACTGATATCTATTTTATGGTAAATGATATGTGTTACATAAATTCTCAAATTTTAATTACCTGTTACACCCATTGAAGTTTTGAAATTGAATGTTCCATGGAGATTATCAAGTCCAGTTTTCTCATTTTGGAAAACTAGAAAACTAGAGAGGTAAAGTGACTTAGCCAATGTTAGAGAAAGTAAGACAGTGGCAGAGGAGGCATAAGCATTTGTGCTCCAACTACTATTTTATATTCTCAGGAGAAAGAATGTTACCTGATAACTGTAACTCTCAGGTTATAAACATACGACATGGATCTCTGTGTAGTATTATATATTCATGAATATCATACATAGATCAGAACAGGATCCAAGACTCAAGGACCTAATCCCCCATCTTCTACAATGAAGGAGAACTCAAAGCACTCAAAGATAAGCAAATACAAATATTTTAGACTTTTACATTACCAATTTATTTTGAAGTACATGTATTCTATACATAGATAAAAGCAAAATAACTACATTATGCAAACGTCATATTTTATATGCCCTTCAGAACAATATGCATATTACAAATATAACACAGAAAAGAAAAACTACATTCTGAATATCGTGTATACTGTAAAACAGTTGTAAGTTTACATGATGAGATTTAATGATTTAGGGAAAAAGTTCACAGTCATCCTCATAAGGCTTTAACCTAGGTTCAAGATTTTCTACTTAATATTCAAATTCTTTCATAGGACAATTGAGCAGACAGAAATAAGAAAGATGAAATAAATCATTATCTTCTGAACTCAGACATGCAAAATGGTGCGGGAGGAAAGGAACTCCTAGGTGAAAACAAATCTGAATGAAATGAACATCAGCACTTTTTTTAAAAGAAAGTTTCAGAAAAAAACTATGAAGATGCTAGCTTGATAATAAACATTGCTTATCCTTTTATTAATTAAAATTAGGCTGTAACTGTAGAGTACACATATTCTGAACTGCAGACTTAAACTATATACAATTAGCTATATCAATCTATTCATTTGTTTTTTATCTCCAGCTAGCAAAGAATGTAGTCAACTTAAATCTTGTTTTAAAGGTCTTCTCACTCTAAAATTTACTTTGGAGATTTGTCTTATACAGACTTCCAGATGAAAAACATGATTGCTTTCTCTCTCTATCAACTTTCACGCATTAAATAATTCTTCCTTAATGTGGTTATCAACATTTTACCATTTATAATTACTTCCTAACAATCACTGGAAATCATATATGAAGTTTATATTAAAGTTTCTGAGATAGTGCATTCTCTCCATAGTATTAGTCCAAGATTGGTCTGGAGAATGCTGATATTAGAAAACATAAAGTACAAGAGAGAAATTGTTCATACAAATCAGTACAACTTTGAATGTAAGTAATAAAAATGAAAAACTTCATAGAGGTTAGCAGCTGTTAGAGGAAGGAAACACAAGTTCTCATATGGGAGAGTGAATATTTGGGCTCCTGAAACAAGCAGAACCAATACTAGAGTAAGTGTCATCACCACATCCAGAGTCAAAGCCCTCTACACAAGAGCTGACAGAATGACCACACAACATCCATGAAATAAGATAAAACAAGTCCCTCAACAGAGCTAGGAATTCTGAGATTATTCCATGAATTGTCAGTCTCACAGAGAATAAAAACCAGCTCATTAAAATGGGACGTCCCAATCACATTTGCCAAGTAAAATAACACACACAAATGAACAGAGAAGCCCAACCAAGTTACTGGTTTCATGACAGTGTACAACATGAAGTCAATTTTAAAGAGCAATGGCCACTTCTAGATTTTAGAATTTATCCTCTTTCTCGAACTACAGATATTTCCATCAGACAGGGCTGCCAAAAGCATTCTGCAACTTATTTTAAAATTAAACAAACAAACCCAGCTCTCCACCATCCCCCGCCTCCTGCACCCTGCATCCCCTGCCCCATGAGTTATAAATGTAGGTTTCTGGTAACCTACATCAGAGTGACACACTTATTTTAATTTAATGTTTGCTATTTGTAAATGCAATCTCATTTGTGTTACACTGTGGCAGCCATTCTCTGGAGGGCTGGATTAGTTGTGGATGTAAATACATTTATAACGTATTTTCCTTTTTACTTAAGTTTAAAATTTGAAGCAAGGAAAATATCTAAACATAACTACGTCAAACATCATCTAGAGCTTCTTTCAAAAATTGCTCTGCCAACTTTAGAGAAACAACGACCGGCTGTATGCAGACACACTCTCAAATGTGTTCTGAATAGTTAGAAAATTATAATGTAAATTTACCCAGATTCCCAGAGAAAGATTTAATTTAGGAAACAATAAGGGCAAATACAAAATTTACTGTTTAAACAAAGAGGTGATTGACAAGAACAGGAGAATGAGCCTCTAAGGAACATAAACAGCAATACTTGAAAAACAACTGGCTACCTGGAATCTATGTTAAAGTCTGTTATATGAGTTAGAGTCTTTTCCCCTTAGAATCTCTGTTAGTATGTAAAATAGGTAACATTATAAACACTTCTCCAGATGACCTTATGAAAAGCCTGCCATTCTCAGGCTCCAACCTTAGACCAGAAGAAATTATGTCTCTTTATTTCCATTTGATCAATGCATTTGTATAGCAAGAAATGAGTGATCTCACAATATACCCAAATAAAATTTGCCGATACAATAAAAGGAGATATTAGATAACCGAACATTATTATGGACTAAATACTCTCAAAACAAGCAGGTAGATCCGTTATAAACCCTTAACTACTTCAGTTTTTGTTCTCACATTTTTGATCCAAAGTGTTTCTCCTAGTTTTAACATCCTCTTGTGAAAACATTACTGCAACTTACAAAAGTTTATTTCATTAATCTTTGCTACCCTGAAAAACCTGGCTTCCTTCATGTCCATCCCAGAGTAACATTTCTCTGATCTCATTTCAGGTGCCTCCTACATTCATCTAAGACATTTTCATTGCAAAACAGAGAATTTTCAGAAGTCACTAAAAAGCACTCCCTTACCTTCTAAACCTGCTTCAATCAGCCCAAACTGTTCCAATAATTTAACAAAAAGCACAATGACGATCAGAACTGCTATCATTTCAAGCCCTTCCAAGTTCATGGTCAGCTAGGTCATGGTCCGACCACAGCCACTGAGAAGTGCTCCTCTGCCTGGCTTTCTTTGTAAAGCCATTAAACTACATTAAGAAGGCTACTGCTAGAGAAAGGGGAGGAGGAGAGCGTATGAGAGAGAGAGAGAGAGAGAGAGAGAGAGAGAGAGAGAGAAGAGAGAGAAGGGAAAGGAGGCGAGATGGAGATGGAGAGGCTGAGAAAAAGGGCGTGAGAGAGAGAAAATGCATTCATCCTGTCTGCTGTAGCAGAGGCCAGAAGTGGCAGCCGGATAAAGTCGGGCCTGTCGGAATTATCGGCTTCCTCGTTATCACTCTTGCACAGAGAGACAGCCACGCATCAAGTCGCGCTCAGATCACCCGAGGACCCACGAGGTCACCAGGAACGTCCCGAGGAAACGTGAGGCCCGGCGCGGCGGAGATGGCTCTGCGCCCCGGGACTCCGCGCGCCCGCGCCGCCGCCACCAGTGGCTTTGTTGGGCCGGCCAGTTGCCTTGGAAACAAGAGAACCTAAGCAAGGGCTGGACTCCCGCTTCAGACAGGGAGCAGAGCACCGCACCTTGAAATACGGAGAAAAACCTGACAACGCTGAGAGGTGGAGTGACAACTTGCATTCAGCTGTTTCAGAAACATTGTTGACCAGTAAGGAAAATCCAAATGTGTATTTTGTCCCAACTAGCTGAGTGCAGATTGAAACGAGGCTTAACGGAGTCCTTCAATGTTGACTTTCTTTTCCATGAGTCACCTTATCCGAAAGCTCAGTCACTGAGAACTAATATTCTGGTTTGACTGGTAACTATCATATCTTTTCGAAGCATGGGAATAATAAACGAATAAGTATTCATCATGTTTGCATAGTATTTGAGTTTAACAGCTACCTCCTATGCACTACCTCATACCATTCAATACACCAAAATATATACAGTATTTAATGTGTTCCTTCTATCCTTTACAAATAATGATTTAAGTAAATTTGGAAACAGGGAAAGTTTGAGAATAAAAATAAAATTAAAAAAAAAAAAAGCTGAAGCTTTTGTCTCTCTCTTGCACAACTATTTCATCTTTCTCTTTCCTCCTAACACTGCCCAAATAGATTAGCTCCACAATGAAATACAGAATTAAAAAAAAAAAAATACAAGAGAGGGAAAGCATCTTAGAAAGCCAATTCAAGTCTCCTATTTCATAGACGAACAAGCTGGGGACCGAAGAGTGCAAAAGAGATGAGGCAAAGGCAGAGCGGGATAGAATGAAGGCATCCTTCACTGGGGGTTGATTTTTGAGGCAGTGGAGTATAAGTTCAGAATATGAACTCCAGGGACAGACCACTGGGATCTCTTACTAGCTGTGTGACCTTAGGTAAGTTACTTAACATCTCTGTGTCTTAATGTCCTCATCCGTAAAGAGAGGCATAATAGCACCTAGCTCATCACTCTTTAGAGGGAATTAATGAGTGACACTTTTAGAAAAGAGTGAGTGCTCAATCACTACCACCTCGGGTGTTTTTCACAAGTGTCTTCATGCTCTGCTCAGACTTTGTTAGGTTGCCAGAGGAATCAATCTGGAGGAAGTGCAGTCCTCCTCTTATCATTCTCTTAATCAGAAACCTTCCATGGCTCCCTATTTGCCTGCAGAACAAAGTTGAAGCTCCTTTGAAGAGCATGCTGGTCTCTCCATGATCCGGTACTTCCTTCAGGATTGCACCTCAGTGGTCTTACTCCTGTCAATACACTCTGCCTGACAGTTCAGCTTCCTTCGCCCAAACTCATTCTGGGCTTTTCCATTTCCAGGACTTTGCTCAAACCACTCTATCTATTTAGAAAAACGTTTCTACACCATCTCTGCCTGTCAAGTTCTTAAAACTCTTTCATGGAAACTTCAACCAGAATTGGATCAAATCTCTCTTTTTTTTGTGTGTTTTTATGGTACTTTTCCTACTTATGATGTATTATAAGATAGCCATATGGGTATACATTCTCTCCATTAAAGGGTCAGCTGCCAGAGGGCAGAAATCATGCCTTGCTAATCTAGATAGTCCCTACTGTGCCTCCATGGAGGGCACTTCTTACTTCCTAGATGTTTGCTGGATAATAAAAGTCATCAATGATTAGGTGATTACTACACACCAGATGCTTTAATGCATTGCTCCTTCCTAGACATTCTAAAAGTAGGGATGATGATTTGCAGGTGAAACACTAGCCTCAGAGAATCTAAGTAGCAGGCTCAAGGTCATACAGCTGGTGAATGATGGAACCAAGCTTCAAATTCTGATTTGTTTAATGCAAAACCAATTACTTCGTCCCATTATCCAACAGGGCTTTAAATGAATTAAAAATCCAAATATTGGCACAAGTGCTTATCAGCACAGGGGTGAAGGTTACACCCAAAATGATCCCCCAAACTGTCTTGTGACATTCTTTTTTTTTTTTTTTTTGAAAGAGAGACAGGGTTTTGCTCTGTAACCCAGGCTTGAGAGCAGTGGCGTGATCACAGCTCACTGCAGACTTAACCTCCAGAGCTCAAATGATCTTCCTGTCTCGGCCTCCCAAAGTGCTGGGACTATAGGCATGAGCTACCACATCTGGCTGACATACTGTTTTATCCACTAATTCCAGTAACTTTGGAACATGAAAAGCATCCAAACTAGTAGTTAATTAAACTCAAGGATCTTTCTTCCTCCTCATTCACAGGATTAATATTACTTAAACACACCCCACCTTGGAACTCGAAAGGGAGTTCTGTTTGTCTAGTACAGTGAACTCTGCAGAGCCCTTCAGCTTGCCTTATCTATGAATGTCCGTAGTCAAGTCCTTTGTGTTCACATTTAAAGTTCATGACTTGGGGCTGAGAAACATATGTAGGCAGGAACTTTTTTTTTTTTTTTCTTTTCTTTCTTTTTTTTTTTGAGACAGTGTTTCGCTCTTGTTGCCCAGGCTGGAGTGCAATGGCACAATCTCAGCTCACTGCAACCTCCGCCTCCTGGGTTCAAGCAATTCTCCTGCCTCAGCCTCCTGAGTAGCTGGGATTACAGGCACATGCCACCACGCCCAGCTAATTTTGTATTTTTAGTAGAGACAGGGTTTCTCCATGTTGGCCAGGCTGGTCTTGAACTCCCGAGCTCAGGTGATCTGCCTGCCTCAGACCCCCAAAATCCCAAAATGCTGGGATTATAGGCATGAGCTACCATGCCCAGCCGGCAGGAACTGTTGAAGAGCATCAGAGTGAGAGTCCTTCTACTCAGTCTGGATGTCACAATTATGGGTTCCTTTGCTGTTATGTTGTGCTTTCCAAGGCCTGAGGGTTTTTCTTTTTAAATTTTTACCTCATTAGCTCAGGCCTTTGTCCTTGCATTTCTCTCTCTTGCAGTGCTTATCCCCGTATCTTCCATGAATAAGTGACTTGACTTAGGTCTTGGTTCCAAAATTCCTATCCCAGAGAGGCTCTTTCTAACCACACTATATAGAAAAACCTCCCTCACCTGGCCCTGGATTCACTACCCTCTGAACCAGTGTTATTTTCCTCCAAAGCATTGTCACCACCTGGCATGTATATTTGTTTATTAAGTGTCTCCTGCCAGAATTGTTACAATATAAACTCCTACCTATGAAGGTAGAGATTTTGTCTGTCTTGTTCAATATAATATCCTCAATTGCAGAGTGGTGCCCGATGAATAAGAGGGAGTGAGTGGTTGTTGAATGAATAATCTGATAGATATTCTCACCTAAAAAGCTACCTGCTCTCTCCCTGATCTGGCAGAACCCAATTTCCTGTTACCAGAGTGCCTCCTCTGCCTGTGGACCCTGAGAGATTTCCGTCCTTTTTTTTTTTCTTAGGAAGTCCTATTCCTACTGCTTCTTTTAAAGGTGAGCCAAGAGCACTGCATGCTCAAACATATTGGCTGTGCTATGTCTTCAGCATTTAATGTGAGTATGATTTGTGGTTCCTGCCCATGTGAACAATGAAAGCAATACAAGGAAGGCAGCCAAGAAGGTTGCCCTGCCCAAAATATCTTAAAATTGCTGGTATGGATGATAAGTACCTTGGATAGCATCCACTCGCATCCCTTCATTTTCAGCTAAAAGAACACTGCAATCTAAATAAGTAAAGTTACTTAACTATATATGCAACTCTTACCTTCAAGTCGCAGCAAGGATTCAAACTAAAATATTAATCCAATATATTTTCTTCCTGTAGGGCCTTGAATTCCCTTTTAAATGAGAAATATTAAGAGTGTCCAACAGAAAGAGGAAACCTAAATACTGGCTCCAAATCTTTGTCCTCATTTGGATTGCTTGAACTCGCTATACTTCGGTTTGCTGGTCATCAAAATGAGGCTAATATCCCTCCTTCAGGGAAGTGTTGTGAGGATTAGGTGCAATAATATTTGTAAATGATACTTAATCTTCGTGGAGCACATATGTTTTCAAGCAGTGGGCCTAACACATAGACTCGTCCATTCTTAAAACCCCTCTTTGAGGAAGAGAGGGGTTTATATTTCCATCTTGTGGATGAGGAAACAAAGGTTTGTGAAGGACTAGTCAATTATCCCATGTCCTAAAGCATCTGAAGCCAGTGGGGCTGATGGTCATCACATTTCCCATGTGTCTCATGTAACAGTGGCCAGGGATACCCAAAGCATTCAATGAAACAAACATCACCGGCATAAGTAACCCAACACTCAATTGTGACTTTTTAAAAGATTTCTCGCCCTTTCTGCATTAATATTAGATACAAGAAAGGTCTGTGCCCCTGTCGTGTGTGTGTGTGTGTGTGTGTTTGTGTGTGTGTAGCAGATAAGTATGAAGTGGTAGTGAGAGAAAAGGGATACTGTTTGTGAGTTTGCCAACATTTTCTTCTCTGCAATGCATTCTCACGCAACTACTGAGGAGGGTGCGAGGCTGTTTCAGGTGCTTCCGTTTACAGAAGTTCCTTCAAAACAATGATGGGGAGTCCTTCAGCTCAGGCTCTACTGCTGCATGAAGGTTATCTCCTACCTGTCCCCAGAAAAATGAACGTGCTTAATTAGAGACACTCTTACTTTTGCACTTCAGAGCATATCCCTAAAGTGCAGTTTATTCAAAATCACCAGTTACTCACAGTAATGAACCCACTTCTGCTTTGATTCCAGCAATATGGCTTTTGGAACAAAAATAATGTTTTTTAAAAAATGAAAGATGAGTCTGCCCTTTGACGAACTGAGGCAGGGAACAAAGGGATTTTGGCATGTTATGTCTTTCTAGATTCCAGGCTGGGAAGGCATTAAAGAGAGGAGGAGAAAGGGGGCAAACTTTCTCTACGTTTTCACCACAGTGGTTGGCCTTCTCAAAACCTGGCTTTCATTCAGTTTGTTTCTGATTGTTCATCTTCCATTCAGTCGTTAAAGGTGTGGTCCAGGTACTATATAAGCCAATATGAGTAATAAAAAGATGAATACCTGTTTTTCCATGAGCTGATTGTTAAGCATTGCATATCTGTACAAAACATCACTTGTAGCCCATAAATATATCTATATACCCACAAAATTAAAAATGTTTTAAAAATCCTTAGTCTTCACTGCTTAAAATCTATTAAAAACAAAATTTAGATAATAGCTCATGTGTGTTGAATACTCACTATTTGACAGACTAGCATACTGAGTACTTTATATGGATTATTCCACTGTATCCTCTGTAAACCATAGGAGGCAGCTACTAATACTATCTCCATTTTGCAAGGGGAAGTTAAGGAATGGAGGCCTCATTGGATTATACCAGGAAATATCCAGCTCAGGATTAAAACCCAAGTCTGACTCCAGAGATCAAGAGATAATATTTTAGATGCCATTGAAAACACCTGAAATTTGAAGTAGCACCTGGTAAAAGCCTTTAGGAAAATATGGAAAGTACCATGAGATCAGGGAAAGCTGACAGGCTTTAATGGTAGTGGAAGGTAGGGGAATAGAACCAAGGTCAGCTTTATAGAGACCACGTTGGGCTCGTACAATGTAGATATTAGGTGGTATTTTTTTTTTCATAGCAAAGGCAATGTATATTACATATTACATGACCAATGGAGAAGAAAACTAGTGTTGCCAGAGATTTCTTTCTTTTTCTTTTCTTTTTTTTTAGACAAGGCCTTGCTTTTTCACCTAGGATGGAATGCAGTGGCCCGATCTCAGCTCACTGCAACTTCCGCGGCCTCCCAGGTTCAAGCAATTCTCCTGTCTCAGCCTCCCGAGTAGCTGGGAGTACAGGCGCACATCACCACAACCAGCTAATTTTTGTAATTTTGGTAGAGATGGGGTTTCACTATCTCTAGGGCTACGCTGGTCTTGAACTCCTGACCTCATGTGATCTGTCCACCTCTGCCTCCCAAAGTGCTGGGACTACTGGTATGAGCCACCACACCCAGCCTTGCCAGAGAATTTACCCAGAGCCGGAAAGAACAGTCAAAGCCTGTCTCAAATCACTTGCCCAGGTGTTCCTGGGAAGTTTCTGCCCCTCATTTTTCAGACCGTCTCCCATTCTGGTGCGCAAAATCAGCGTCAGCGACCTGCCTCTAACTTACTCTCTTCCTTTGGCAGTTACTTGATCCAAGAGAAGCCTGGCTGAATCTTATGACTGAGTGAATAGAAAGCAAATTTGGCCCCTCAAAATGAACTGAAAGAAAATGAGCAGAAGGCAAAGGCATTACATGATAAATGTCTTTTTTTTTTTTTTTTTTTTTTTTTTTTTTTTTTAGACGGAGTCTCGCTCTGTTGCCCAGGCTGGAGTGCAGTGGCACATTTCAGCTGCAAGCTCTGCCTCTGAGGTTCACGCCATTCTCCTGCTCGGACTCCCGAGTAGCTGGGACCACAGGCACGTGCACCACATTGGCTAATTTTTTTGTATTTTAATAGAGACGGGGCTTCACCATGTTAGCCAGGATGGTCTGGATCGCCTAACCTGGTGATCTGCCCACCTCGGCCTTCCAAAGTGCTGGGATTACAGGAGTGAGCCACTGTGCCTGGCCTGAGAAATGTATTTCAATAATAATGTGAAAAGACAATGAGCTGCATTTATGGCAGAGGGAGTACAATGCAGAAGTTAAGAGTATGCTTGGGTTTCAATCCTCGCTTTGTTTCTTTAGAGCCTTGTGACTTTGGGCAAACTGCTGAGATGAGTCATATAAAGCAATTAGAACAGAGACTGTCACCATATAAATGCTCAATAAATAATAGCTATTATTGTTATTTATTGAGCTCTTGCTACAAATCAAGTACTGTTCTAATTGAATTATCTTAATATGTCCATATAACAAACTCAATGAGCCAATTACTATTATTATTCCTAGCCATTGTATGGATAAGAAGGACTAGGGCATCTGCAATTAAGGTGGAATTCTAAGGAAAACACATTGCTTATACCCACCCATGAGGCTGACCACCATCTTCACCACGAGTAATATAGGAAGAAATTATAAACTTATAATGGCTTGGCTTTTAAATTGTTCTTGAAAACGGTGGAAATCCCCTGTCACCCCAGCACTTTGGGAGGCTGAGGCGGGCAGATCACAAGGTCAAGAGATCAAGACCATCCTGGCCAACTCATCTCTACTAAAAATACAAAAATTAACTGGGTGTGGCGGCGGGTGCCTGTAGTCCCAGCTACTTGGGAGGCTGAGGCAGGAGAATCGCTTGAAACCGGGAGGCGGAGCTTGCAGTGAGCCGAGATCATACCACTTCACTCCAGCCTGGCATCAGAGTGAGACTCCATCTCAAAAAAAAAAAAAAAAAAAAAAAAAAGGAAATCTAGGTGTCCTTGCTGGAAACAAAAAAAGGTAACCGCCTGAAAATAACTATCTTGAACATTGATATTTGAGGACATCTTTGTCACTTTCCATTCTGAAACATTCCACAAGATGAACAGATGCAGTGAGGTGTTGGCATGATATCAGGCTACAGACTCTAATCAAATTCAAGTGGGGTTTCAAAGGGTCCTATCATCATTTCCTTGAGGAAATCCACCTTCAAGGGCATATTTGCTTCATAAGTCTCATCAGCCCCATGATCCATGAATCACACGCTAGCTAGTTCTAGACTAGTCTAGTCTTGTTTGGTCTAGTTCCATGACTAGACAATATCCTCAATGAAGGATCAACACCACACCCAGACTTTACCACCCATCCTTGTCCTAAGAATGAATAGCAAACACAAACTGCTCAGTGGGTAAAGGTAGTTAAATGGAGGAACAATAGACAGTGACTCAAAAAACTCATTTGAGCTGTACATTACCGCATTCTTAAAGGGCTGAAGACAAATGGGAGGAAAGGAATTGGTAGCAAGAGTGGCCAGCACTGGCGAAAGAGAACAGAGAACTAAGCTGTTATACATACATATTGACTCGTGGTGCTCAAAGTGTTATGTGCATCAGCATTAACTACAAATCTCCCTAAAAAGGAATCCTCAGACCTTTCCCAGAGATTCTAATTTCATAGGTCTTAGGTAGAAACCCTGGATCTCCATTTTTGTCAAAAGTTCTAATGACTCTAATGCAGGATTTCTCTGGACCACACTGTGAGAAACACTGCATTAATCTGCTCAAACACCCTCACCCATGTAAGGAACACATTCTCCCAGCTCATCAAAACTAGCTGAGAGTCACACATTTTACAGACTTGACAGGGATAAGAATAGATGGGGGTTCCTTCGGTTTCTCAGACTTCTCCATAAAGTTTTTTCTTCGAATAAAAGTAAGGCATTTTAAACAGATTGGGAATAGACACAAGTTTCTACTCCATATTTAAATGTTTTTTTGTTTTTATTCAGGTGATTCATTTCCTGCATTCATGACAACTTTCTCTCATCAGTGAACTTTAGATACAAACTTTAGTACAGATAGAGGGCTGTGAAGCATCCCACAGTTTTCTGCATTGCTTCATAACCTAGCTCCCATCTTTGATCTGTCCCTGGAGAATCCCTCTTTCAGCTCCAAATGTAATCACTTAAGTGAAGGACAGAACTGATGTGCAGCCATCTTAATAGCCAGGCTAAGTGAAGTAAATAGAATTGATGGATACAAATGTTCGGAAGTGTGAAGCTGATTTAGATAAAGTAGATATTTCAGTTTGAGATCTAATAAAAAGCAAAACAGCAGCCACATGGAGCCCTTTCCCATTACTCCCTGGGGCTAATCTTTATCTAAATCAATACTATAAAAGTAAGAAAAGACACAAAGTTGTCTGATGCATAATTCATTTATTATGAACCCATGTAAGACGCAAATAATTGAAACAGGATTATTTATGTGATCATTAAACCCAGGGGTAATTTCAACAGATTTTTAGCTCTGCTTAATAAAAATCTTAGTTGTGAATATATATTTAGCCAAATATCATTCCAAATACTGTCTCCTCCAACAAATTATTCCTCATTACAGCTGACATGTTGTACTTCCTCACTGTAATAGAGTATAAATAATTTTTTATTCTATTATTTTATTGTACCAAAGAAACATAAAATGTAAAAAGCAATGTACAACAATCTCCTTGACAATTATTCATGCTTATATGCTGTAGTTTAATTACTAACAATTCTAACTGAATCACTTGTTAATAACTTTGATTTTAAACAGAAATATTTCATATAAAATACCTATGATAAGCAAGTTATACTAGAATCGAATTATGAATACTAATTAAGTATATATCTTATTTGAAAAACACACAGGACATGCCATTAGTAGGACCACAATGAAAAGAAAAATTATCCTCAATGCAATGTAAATGTAACCTATTAAATAATACACAGTGGCCTCAAAGAATTAAAGATTAGTTTTTATGGATAACTGAGGGCAACGCTATGTTAAATTTATTATGCACAGAGCCATGAGCAGACTAAAACTCTTTTGAAGGGTCATCAAAACAAGCCAGTCAATCATGACCTGCTGGTTTGATAACTCAGGGTGGCACCTGTCTGAACTCTGATATTGTTTCCTAGTTTCTACTGCTACATAGCACATAATCACAAACTGAGTGACTTAGAACAACACAGATTTATTATTTCACAGTTTCTGTGGATAAGGAGTCTGGGTATGGGTTAGCAGAGTATTCTGTTGAGGCTTAAATCAAGGTGGTAGGCTTGGGCTGTGATCATACCTGAACCTCTGTGTCCTCTTCTAAGATCACAGTTTATTGAAAGGATTCATTTCCCTGTAGTTTTATGACTGAGTTACCCTGTTTTCTTGCTAGCTGTTGGACAGGGACCATTCTCATCTCCTAGACATTGCTCTTGGTGCCATGTTCTGTCTGAAATGTGGTAGGATGCTCTTTCAATGCTAGCACGAAATGTCTTTCTTCCATGCTTCAAATTTCTCTGACCTCTTTTCAGGGCTTGGCTGATTAGGTCAGGCTCACTTGGGATTGTGTCCCTTTGGATTAACTCAAAGTCAACTGATTAGAACCTTAGTTATGGCTACAAAATCTTTTCACCCATATAGGGTACCAAAATTGTGGTAGTGATATCCTATCATAGTCACAAATCCAACTCACACTCAAAGTAAAGGGATTATATGGGGTGTGTACATCAGGGTCATTTTAGGTGTGCAATCTTGAGGACTATTTTAGAATTCTGTCTACCACAACAGGTTTCTGCTCTAACTGCTGAGTGGCATGCTAGGTGTTCCGTGGTTGTGGGAGGCTGAAGGATATTTTTTTTATCTCATGCATTTTTCAAACTATATCTGGGGGGAGGCTCAGCATAGAACTACTGGACATTTGGCCACTGAATGCACAGAAGCCAATAGTAAGATGTAAAGTCCTAGAGTGTAAGCTGTCTATTAACAAGTCATGGTAACAAGGAAAGGAGAATGGCCAGAAAATGCCAATTCTAAACTCTGGCTACCTAGTATGGTTAGACTATATGTTGAATAGCTGGCTTCATCCACTGATGTGTATAAGGCAGACAGAACTATCTAGAAAACGATGAAGAGTACCATATTTGGGACCTTAACACTATAGCTTGAGGTTCCATTTCTTTTAGAACAGATTCTTCTTGTATTTATAGTTTTATTTTTATTTTTCCTGCTTCCTGCTGCAATAGCTGCTCTGGTCTGGCTATGTTTCTACTATAGTTATAGCTGATCTTATGATCTATTCACTTCCTCAAGGTAGATCACAGTGAAATACTGCCTGGACACAAATCCTAACTGGATACATCACTGGCTACACAGCTTTGGGTAAATACCATCTCTCAGCCTCAGTTATATTACCTATACAACACAGATAGTAGTAATATCTTAGAGTTGTTAAGTTGAAATACAGTTGACCCTTGAACGACATAGGTTAGAGCCCCACAGACCAACTTACACAGAATTCTTTCTGTCTCTGCCACCTCTGAGACAGCAAGACCAACTTCTCTTCCTCCTCCTCCTCAGCCTACTCAATGTGAAGATGACGAAGATGAAAGCCTTTATGGCAATCTACTTCCACTTAATAAATGGTAAGTATAGTCTCTCTTCTTTATGATTTTCTTAATATTTTCTTTTTACTAGCTTGCTTTATTGTAAGAATTCAGCATATAGTACATATACAACACATGTGTTAATCAACTGTAATCAGTCAGGCCTCTCGTCAACAGTAGGCTATTAATACCTCAATTTTTGGACAGTTAAAAGTTATACACAGATTTTCAACTGTGGGGTGCCAGTGCCCATACCTCTGCATTATTTAAATATCAACTGTCCTTAAAATACGTCAAGCTCCCAGATAGTACCAAATCGACATTAAATAAATACTATTGTTATTGTCATAATTAGTACAAGGTGGGTGTTATGGCTATTTTGCTCCCAAGGTATACCCAGAATCTAGGGCCATGTCTGAGTTATGGCATCCACTCAACATATGACTTGTCATAATTCTGTTAAGCCTCTCTTCCCTTCTGATCTACCCACTGTATACCTTGTCATCAAAGTGAAAGGAACATGTAATTCTCCAGCTTTGATCTTCAGTGGTATTTTGCTGATACGTTTCATTTTGCAGAATGAAATCCGAAAGTCATGGCAAGGCATTCAGAAGCCCTACCAACTTCCCAAGGAACTCTCCATCCTCATCTCCTGACAGCCTGTGCTCACACTCTGTGTTCAGGTCATGAGAAACTACTGCTATAACCCACATACCAGGGTGATTCCTCCAACTACTTCCTTCCCTTCTGAGAAGTTCTTATCCATTATTTAAGAATAAGCTTAAATCCTTCCACTTGGGTGGAGTCTTTCATGAGTCCATCTTCCAAAGACAAGATTAACCCCTTCTTCTTTCTGTTTTGTACCTATGTTCAGCTATGATCCTTTCAAGATTTATGAGCAGGTTGACATACTATGTCCTGTACAAAACTATGGATCCTGGGGAGGAGGGGCCATATCTGATCTATGTTTCTCTCCTCACTACTTATCCGTGTGCTTGAAATACATTAGTTGATCAGTAAATGTTGCAGTAAATGAAGGAGGAATGGAAAAGAAAAAAATGAAGGGCATGCTATCTGGAGGGTAAAGGAAGATCTAAGTCAAAAGCATAAACCTCCAACAAAAGTCACCATGCCTAGAATTCAACCATTAAAGATTTAATTTTTCACATTAAGCAGTCCAGGTGTCCTGAAAATAACTCAAATGGTAGAAAACTTTCATCATTAACACCACAGTATAACAGATTTTCATTTGTCACCTTTGTGCATGAAAAGTGAGACCACTGGCAACCTGGGAACTTGAAGCTGGTTGGCACTAATGTGTGAAATCTATGTTGAGAGTCAGTTTGATAGCAAGTACAGAAGCTTAACCACAAAATAGCTAGCTAGTTGAAGTGGAAAATCCAGAGTTATTTTAAGACAACGCAGAACATTCCAGGACAATCCAGCGAATCATCAATGTGCTAAATGATGCTCCTTCCTCCTGTTTTTTTTTTTTTTTTCCATATTAACTGTTTACTGTATTGAACATTGAAATTCATTGTCTTGAAATAATTATTGACTTACTACAACCCTACTGATTGATACAGCCTGCCCCATTATTAAACCAAGTTTACAGAAGTCAGCTTCTGTGCTGGGAATAACTGGCTTAGGGTTTTGTAATATATATTCCATTTCTTTAGGTACCCTTAAATGCCCGGCATGGTATTCTCAAAGATAATATCAGCTTGTTCTTATGAGCCGCTCTGGCCTTCACATTTCTTAGGTAGCCATTCAAGAGATACTTACAAGATGGTTTAGTGTTCCTGTGGGATATAAATGCTTGTCATTAGCAAAGGGAAAACTTGGCATCTGGTATGGAGTATCAGGTATTTCAAATAGTTTTTATAGTATCCTGGATTTGATCAGACTCTCAACTTACATGCCAACTATCCCCTTTTCATATTTTAAATCCTTAATGATTTTAACATAAAGTCAATCAGCACATTTTGATTAATGAACATACAAATCATTTTTATTAACTAATATGAAATTGTTAAAATATGCTTACTATTTTGTGTCCAAAAAACATCTTTAATCATTTCTACATCGGTCTCTATTTTGAGAATTAAAGGTAACAATTTATGGAGGAAATCAAATGAGCAAATATCTATTTAAATAAACCAAGGATTTTTCGAGGAGTTGTTTGTTAACAATGTTGACAACCTGGTAAACAAGCAAACACTAACTCCTATTATACATATAAGGTGACAATGTGTGACTATAAAGAATAGAAAGTGCATATTTACCAAGAAATCATTGAGAAGCTATATTATGGTTACAATGGTGCTGTCCTTGCAGAAACATTTTGGAGATCCTCTTTTGAGAACTGATATGGTTTGGCTGTGCCCTCACCCAAATCTCATCTTCAATTCCCACGTGTTGTGGGAGGAACCCGGTAGGAGGTAATTGAATCATGGGAGAAGGTTCTTCCCATGCTTTTCTCATGATAGTGAATAAGTCCCAGGAGATTTGATGGTTTTAAAAACGGGACTCTTCCTGCACAAGCTCTCTTCTCATCTGCTGCCATGTGAGACATGTCTTTTACCTTCCACCATGATTGTGAGGCCTCCCCAGCCATGTGGAGCTGTAAGTCCAATAAACCTCTTTATTTTGTAAATTGCCCAGTCTGGGATATGTCTTTACCAGCAGCGTGAAAACAGACTAATACAGGAACTGTCTTTAAATCCGATTTATAAATCATCCTTCCCTGCCTGCTCTAGCTGACACCTGGTTGCCCTCAGGCTCAAACTTTCCAAACCTCTTCAAATCACATTTTGATGATCATTGCTTTACTTCTTGTAAACAGCTTTACCAAAGATGGAGACATTTAAAAAAAGGCAGGTAAAATGACACACAAGCAACTTAGCTATTCTCATTAGCTCATGTAAAGGTTTGCTAGGGAAAAAGATTGAAATTAATGGTTAGAATAAACCTTTTGTGTTATCATTAAATTTCAATTATGTACAATCCTTGCTTACATTATCTGGAATAATTGGAAGTTCACAGCATCATTGTGAGTCAAAGCAATCCTAATAATTAATTTCTTGCTACTCAAGGTAGAAAGAACTTCTACAGTTCTACTCTATTTGGAAAAGGTATCATAGATTCACTATTCACGTAAAGCCACTGACTTTGAATGTTTGAAATGGGATTTTGAAAAGGTCATTTTTCTATATATTTTATCAGTTATTTGCTTTTATACTTTTTGAGAGTTATGCATTGTGTATATAAGTACTGTGCCACTACTGTACCAGCAAATAGTGGAAGTGAAAATGACACACTACTTGTGTTTTTTTTCTTCCTAAAATCCTGGGGGTTTTGGAGTGCTTTTTGGTATGTGTCTTATTAACTGCAAGTTTATACATGAACTTAGGATTCATTTGTTACAGAGGATGAGCATGAAGAAAAGCTTATTTTTCTCTTCATGGGTGTAATCCTGCAATTTTACAAGGTTAGTAAACACCCTCGTGGGTTTATATTTTTCTTGGGCATTGGAAACATGAAGAGTCTTTCAATGAGAAACTGAAAGGGAATTATATTTAGGCTATAAACAAGCTGTGAAAAAAAAACTCAACATTATCCCTCCTGTTAAAAATTTTAAATGCTAGAATTTTACTGAATTGATAATGGTTGTACACACCTGTGAAGAACGAGGAACAACTCTAAGCTAATGATCTATCAGGGCAATTTAAAGAGAGAACTTATGAAATAAGTTGGAGAAAAATATGCTAAAATACATTTAAGGAGGTACAAATTCTAGCCAGGTACTTAGGGCCCGTTCTATTCACAGGCAGAGGAAAATGGAAAATATAAATCTAAAGGGATCCAAGACCTGTCTGCTTCCCAGGGTCTACCAGGCACTGCTTGATCATGCTGGCTTTGCTTACAGCTTTGATCATTTGGTTGCAATTGACAGGGACTTGGACAAATCATATCTGCAGTCAGAATAGACTTAAGGAATAACAAATCAACAGACACATGCTATACATGAAGTGAACCTTGCCTGCAGCCTTTTGTGAACTTATGCTGCAGTTCTTATAACTAGTTTTCCCCTAATGTCTAAATCCATAGTTTACTCCTAGTACCTGCCTCACAATTACCCAGATACTTTTCTTAGAAACTCTTCTAATGCCACCGCCTCTCTGCATCTCTGGAGGCTGCCTTCTCCTGGATGTTCCACTTTTATATATGTCTAGGCCCATGACATCTTGCTGAATTCCTCAGAAATTTGAATCACCTAGTAGCCTGTGAAATATGTATGCACACTGGATAGTTCTCCCCTCGTGAAGGTGAACTTCTTTCTACCTATAGTCAAGTCCATCCAATATATTTTCCTGACCACCCTACACAGATGCACACAAGACACGCACACAGATCCACACATACATCAGTCAAAAACTTTTCCATAACAATCAGCTAAGTTCCACTAAAACAGAATCCTTTAGGGTTTGTTTTTGTTTTTCAAAACTGGTTGTGTTCCACTAATGGATAGCAAAATCAACTTGGAGTTCATGATTAGCAGTATGGAATAACAAAGAACAGGATAGAATCGGTGAGTGTTTTACAAGTAGAAAAGGCATTATTTTGTGAAATCCTTTTCAGTTATATTTGTGTTTTTCTGTATGTTCCTGGTTATGATAAAAAATGCACTTCTTGGCCGGGCGCGGTGGCTCAAGCCTGTAATCCCAGCACTTTGGGAGGCCGAGATGGGCGGATCACGAGGTCAGGAGATCGAGACCTTCCTGGCTAACACAGTGAAACCCCGTCTCTACTAAAAATAATACAAAAAACTAGCCGGGTGAGGTGGCGGGCGCCTGTAGTCCCAGCTACTCGGGAGGCTGAGGCAGGAGAATGGCGTGAACCTGGGAGGCGGAGCTTGCAGTGAGCCCAGAACGCGCCACTGCACCCCAGCCTGGGCGACAGAGCAAGATTCCGTCTCAAAAAAAAAAAAAAAAAAAAAAATGCACTTCTTACTGTAGTTCATCATCAGAAAAGTTTTCTAAACCATGTATTAGAGCGCTTGGAGAGAAAAGCATAATTTCTACAGTTAACCTTATTGAAATCGTAAATTTGTGATCTGAAATGGATTACGCATTAAATCAGTACTTCATTACAGACCCAACAGCAAACACAATTTCATCTGATAAGCAAGTTATGTTCAAGGAAGTAGATAAGCAGAGTTGGGAGGGAACAGGCATTTAAATAATTACATTTTGATGGCACGATGAGGAAACAATCTCTGTGATTGAATGGTTTACCAATTTAGGTGTTCTGGCCTGAAGGTGCCTGGCTAAGTAGAGGCTAGCATACTCGGGCACCCAGAAACTTGAAAGAGTGAATCAAGGAAACTATGGAGAAGGGTTTGGCATAGGTGAGCTCCAAGTGTATAATCATTCTATTGCTAATAAATTGTGTTGGGTAGAACTGGTGAAGAACGATGGTGAGATCTTACATTTGTCTACGTGTTTGCATTTTTTAAAGCATTTTTATACCTACTATATTGTTTTAGTGAGGCATCTTAGATGCAAAATGTAAGGTGGTGCTCATTCTCAGGATTGTGCAAGTGTCTTGTGAGCTTTGCTTGCCTGGCCCCAGTCTAGGTCCTGTACATGAGATATGACAGTATTGATTCCTAGGCCGGAAGCAGTGGCTCATGCCTGTAATCTCAGCACTTTGGGAGGCCAAGGAGGGTGGATCACTTGAGGCCAGGAATTTGAGACCAGCCTGGCCAATGTGGTGAAGCCCTGTCTGTAATAAAGAGACAAAAATTAGCTGGGCATGGTGGTGTGTGCCTGTAATCCCAGATACTCTGGAGGCTGAGGCAGGAAAATTGCTTGAACTCGACCGAGATTGCAACGAACTGAGATGGTGCCACTGTACTCTAGCCTGGGCAACAGAGCGAGACTTTGTCTCAAAAAAAAAAAAAAAAAAAAAAAAGAGGCAAGTTAGTCATACAGAATTTAAGCTGGAAGGTCATGAATTGTGGTAAATCTGAGTTTAAACTTTGGCCTCCTGAGTTCTGGAAAAAATGCATTTTTTTCATCTACTTCAAAAGACCTCAGTAAGAACTTATTCTGCTTATATTTGCAAAGTAATGAACTGGCAAGACAAAGAGGCATACTATAGTTATTTATTATGAAATGTTTGTTCAGAATGAAAGAATGGCAACATGCAGTCAGCAAGGTTTCAGCCTTGAATCCTACATTTAGTTTGAGGCACTTCCATTCCAGAAAGACACAGACAAATTAAAAACCATTTAGAGAATGATAAAAAGATGAGTAGGGAAAAGAAAAGTTTGATTTATGAGGCTAGATTAAAGGAGATAAATGCCTATTACATGGCTAAGTGACAACCAGGGAGTGTAAGAATCTACAAACATTGGGAGGATGTAAATACAGGTAATAGAGAAGACTTCTAAGTGTGCTGCAAGATAGAACTAGTAAGAAAAATGGAATAAAATATTAAACTGTAGACAAGATGAACAGGGCTTTTGGCAAAAGGATTCATTAAGCGAGTAGCAATACAACATGTAAGATGGAGGGGTAGGAGGAGGAGGAAGAGGGAGAAGAAGGGAGAAGAATAAAAAGAACAGGAGTATGAGGAAGAAGAAAATGAAGGAAGAAAGAAGGGAGGAGGAAGGGAAGGAAGAATGTGAAGAGAGAGAAGGAAGAAGGAAGGCAGGAGGGAGGGAGTGGGAGAAGTGGCGAGGGAGGGGAGAAAGAAAAGGAAGGGAGGGAAGGGAAAGAAAGGGAAAAGAAGGGAAAGAAAGGGAAAAGAAGGGAAGGGAAGGGAGAAGGAGGGGAGAAAAGGAGATAAGGAAAAAAGAGGAAGGAAAGGAAGAAAAGAAGGAAAGGAGGAAGGAAGGACAGAGGGAAGGAAGGAAGGGAGGGAGGGAGAAAAGGAGGGAAGGAGAAAAAGAAGAAGGGAAGGAAGGGAAGGAAGAAACGAGAAAGGAAGGAAGGAAGAAAGGATAGAGGGAGGGAGGAAGGGACAGAGGGAAGAAAGGAAGGAGGGAAGGAAGGAAGGAAAGGAAGGAGGGAGGAAGAAAAGGAGGGAAGGGAAAAAAGGGAAGGAAGAAAGGAGAAAGGAAGGAAGAAAGGAAGGAGGGAGGGAGGGACAGAGGGAGGGAGGGAAGGAAGGAAGGAAGGAGGGAGGGAGGGACAAAGGGAAGAATGGAAGGGAGGGGGAGGAAGGAAGGAGGCAGGGAGAAAAGGAGGGAAGGAGGAAAAGAAGGGAAGGAAGAAAGGAGAAAGGAAGGAAGGAAGAAAGGATGGAGGGAGGGAGGAAGGGACAGAGGGAAGAAAGGAAGGAGGGAAGGAAGGAAGAGGGAAGAAAGAAAGGAGGGAAGGAAGGAAGAGGAAAGAAGGAAGAGGAAGGAAGGAAGAGGAAGGAAGGAAGGGGAAAGGAAAGGAAAGGAAGGAGGGAGGAAGAAAAGGAGGGAAAAAGAAAAAGAGGGAGGGAAGGAAGAAAGGAGAAAGGAAGGAAGGAAGGAAAGGGAAGGGAAGGGAAGGGAAAGGAAGGAAGAATGGAAATGAGGAACCATGTTTTGTTCTACTGTACTTAACAGAAAATATAAGAAATAGATTTCTGGCAGTTCTAAGGCAGAATGAACATCTTCCCAGAAACCTGAGCCAGCTGAGGAGATGGTATCAACACCCAACCTCAGAGGAGAAGGCCGCCACTAAATCAGAAGGAGACAGTAATGAGGAGCTGAAGTGGGCTTGCAAAGCCATTACTCCTATTAAGTCCAGGGCTTCTGCACAGGCTACCTGCCAACTTTTGGCTAGCCTACAATGCATAACAGTTACTGTAATTGAAACTGAATTATAATACTGCCCTGGCACACATTCTCCCCTAAAAATACAACACATAATAATGCTGTTAAAATAAGGACATCTGGAAAATAACCTAGAGTCCCATTGTTTGTAGCTGGCACCTGCCTTCTAAAGGAGTCCTTCGTGCTTCCTTCTTCTGCTGTATAAATGGTGACATGGTGAAAAGGGGCACTTCATTTAAGTGAATCAGAAGTTTAATGTTTGTTGAGAAGCAACAAGATACCAAACACTATACCACTCCTGTTTTTGTTAAATAACCTTCTATGTGATTGAGATTCATATCCCTGTCACAAGATTAAAAATCTGGTGTCAAAGAAGTAATACATTCTCAATCACTTAAAAGATAAGAGAAATAACCAGAAACAGAATTCTAGTCCGCTTGTCCTTGTCCTCAAAATATTTCCATTATATCTAACAGCAACTTGCCCAAAGCATAACATTTAGTAAATGTTCAATTAATATGTGCATAATTGTGCAGAATTAAATTAAAGGGATTTGATGGTGTAACTGAAATCTAAAAAGAATCCCTAATGACTTCTGGTGATGAATTGATGAAGTGTTGCCAAATTTTCACCAAATGTTGAAGTATGTATGAGTCAATTGTGACCACATTGAGAAATGGCATCTCTTTTGTAAGTACATTATATATATGGAATACATGAGATATGTATGCAGGCATGTGGTATGAAATAATCACATTAGGGTAAATGAGATATCTCTAACCGCAAGCTTTTATTCTTTCTTTGTGTTACGTACAATTCAATTACGTTCTTAGTCATTTCAAAATGTACAAATTAGTGTTGACTGTAGCCACCCTGTTGTGCTATCAAATACTAGACCTTATTCACTCTATAGAATGATATTATTGTATCTATTAACCATCCCCTATTCTCCCCAGCCCCAGTACCCTTCTTGGACTCTTGTAAGCATTATTCTACTCTGTATCTTCATGAGTTAAATTGTTTTAATTTTTAACTCCCACAATTATGTGTGAACATTCGAAGTTTGTCTTTCTGTGCCTGGCTTATTTCACTTAATGTAATGACCTCCAGTGTCATCCATGTTGTTGCAAATGAGAGGATCTCATTCCTTTTTATGGTGGAATAGTACTCCATTGTGTTAATGTACCACATTTCCTTTATCCATTTGTCTTTTGATGGACACATAGGTAGCTTCCGTATCTTGGATATTGCGAATAGTGCTGCGAAAAAGATGGGAGTGCAGATATCTCTTTGATATACTATTATAATTTCCTTTCCTAGCAGTGGATCATATGGTAGCTCTAGTTTTAGTGTAGTTTTTTTTTTTTTTTTTTTTTTTTTTTTTTTTTTTTTTTTTTTTGAGGAATCATCAAACTGTTCTCCATAGGGGTTGTACTAATTTACATTCCCACCAATAGCGTTCCCTTTTCTCCATATCCTTGCCAGCATTTGTTATTGAATGTCTTTTAGATAAAAACCATTTTAACTGGGGTGAGACGATATCTCATTGTAGTTTTATTTGCATTTCTCTGATGACCAGTGACGTTGAGCACCTTTTCATGTATCTGTTTGGTAATTATACCTCTTCTTTTGAGAAATGTCTACTCAAATCTTTTGCCCACTTTTAAGGTGAATTATCAGATTTTTTTCCTACGGAGTTGTGTGAGCTCCTTATATATTCTGATTATTAATCCTTTGTCTGATGCAGAATTTGCAAGAACTTTTGCCCATTCTGTAGGATGTCTTTTCACCTGGTTGATTGTTTTCTTTGCTGTGCAGAAACATTTTAATTTGATATGATCCCATTTGTCCATTTTTGCTTTCATTGTCTGTGTTTGTGGGATATTCCACAAGAAATCTTTGCCTGTTCTAATGTCCTGGAAATTTTTCTCAATATTTTATCTTAGTAGTTTCATAGTTTGAAGTCTCAGATTTAAGCATTTAATCCATTTTTATTAGATTGCTGTATATGGTGTGAGATAGAGGTCTAGTTCCATTCTTCTGCATATGGAGGTCCAGCTTTCCCAGCACCATTTATGGAAGAGGCTCTCCTTTCATCAATGTATGTTCTTGGACCCTTTGTCAAAAAATGAATTCAGTGTAGATGTATAAGTTTGTTTCTGGGTTCTCTTTTCTGTTCCATTGCTCTATCTGTCTGTTTTTATGCCAGTACTTTACTGTTTTTATTACTATAGCTCTGAAGTATAATTTACAGTCAGGTAATGTGATTCCTCCAGTTTTATTTATTTATTTATTTTTCCTCACAAGTGCTTTGGCTATTCTGGGTCTTTTCTAGTTCCACATAAATTTTAGGATAGTTTTTTCTATGTCTGTGAAGATTTCCATTAGTTATTTTGATAGGAATTGCATCAAATCCATGGATCACTTTAAGTAGTATGGACATTTTAATAATATTGATTTTTTCCAATCCATGAACATGGAATATATTTCAATTTTTTAATGTTCTCTTCAATTTCTTGCATCAGTGTTTTATGGTTTTCATTGTAGAGATCTTTCACTTCCTTGGTTAATTCCTAGGTATTTTATTTTATTTGCAACTATTGTTAATGGGATTATTTTCTGGATTTCTTTTTCAGATTGCTCACTGTTGACATATAGAAATACTATGGATTTTTATATTGATTTTGTATCCTGCAACTCACATAATGAGTTTGGAAGTATTACCTCCTCCTAATTTTTCAGAATAGTTTGAGTAGGACTGTTGTTAATTCTTCTTTAAATGTTTGATAGAATTCAGTAGTGAAGTCAGTGGGTACTGGGTTTTTTTCTCAAAGACTTTTTATTACCTCTTTGATCTTGGTACTTGTGATTGGCCTGTTCAGGTTTTGAATTTCTTTGTGGTTCAATCTAGTAGGATGTATGTGTCTATGAACTTACCCGCTTATTTTAGGTTTTCCAATTTATTGGTATATAGTTGCTCATAGTAGCCTCTAGTGATCCTTTGAATTTCTGAAGCACCAGTTATAATGACTCATTTTTCATCTCTGATTTTATTTATTCGAATTTCTCTCTTTTTTGCTTCATTAGTCCAGCTAAAGTTCTGCCAATTTTATTTATGTTTTCAAGATACAAACTTTATGTTTCATTGATATTTTGCATTGTTTTCTTTGTTTCCATTTATTTGATCTTTATTACTTCTTTTCTTGTACTAACTTTGGGTTTGGTTTGCTCTTGCTTTTCTAGCTCTTTAAGATGTGTTGTTAGATTGTTTATTTGAAATTTTTCTACTTTCTTGATGTGGGCACTTATAGCCATAAATTTTCCTCTTAAGACTGCTTTTGCTATATTTCATAGGTTTTTACATGTTGTGTTTTAACTATCATTTGTTTCAAGAAAATTTTTAAATTTCCTTCTTAATTTCTTTATTGACACACCGGTCATTCAGAAGGCTGTTGCTTAATTTCTATGTGTTTGTATAGTTTCCAAAATACCTCTTGTTACTGATTTTTAGTTTTATTCTATTGTGGTCAAAGAAGATACTTGATATAATTTCAATTGTTTTGAATTTTTACAGATGTACTTTGTGGCCTAATATATGGTCTTATCCTTGATAATCTGGGTGCTTAGAAGAAGAATGTGTATTCTGCAGCTGGTGGAGATAAGGTTCTGTAAATATCCAAGGTTCGTTTAGTCTATGGCAGATCAAGTTTGATGTTTCTTTGTTGATTTTCTGTCTAGATGATCAGTCCAATGCTAAATTGAGTGTTGAAGTCTCCAGCTATTACATTATTGTATTGGGGCATATCTGCCATTTTAGTTCTAATAACAGTTGCTTTATACATCTGGGTGCTCTAGAGTTGTATATATATACACACACGTATTTGTTATGTTCCCTTCCTGAATTGATCTCTTTATCATTATATAATGACCTTCTTTGTTCTTTTTATAGTTTTTGTCTTGAAATCTATTTTGTCTAAGTATAGCTAATTCTGCTCTTTTTTGGTTTCCATTTGCATGAAACATCTTTTTATGTTCCTTTTTTTCTGCCTGTGTGTATCTTTACAGGTGAAGTGTGTTTCTTGTAGACAACAGATCACTGGGTCTTGTTTTGTTTTGTTTTAATCCAGTTGGCTACTCTGTCTTTTGATTAGATAATTTAATCAATTTACATTCAATGTTATCATTGATAAGTAGAGACTTACCCCTGCCATTTTGTTATGTGTTTTCTGGTTTTTTTTTTTTTTTTTTTTTTTGGTTTTCTTTTCCTTTTTCCCTTCCTTTCTGTCTTTTTTAAAGTGAAAGTGTTTCTCTCTGGTGGTATGTTTTAATTTCTTGCTTTTAATTTTTAGTGTTTCTGTTGTAAGTTTTTTGATTGAGGTTACCATGAGACTTGCAAATAATACCTTATAAGGTGTTATTTTAAACTTGTTAACACTAATTGCATAAGCAAACAGGCAAAGAGAAAACTAATACAAATTATGTATTTTAATTCCTCCTCTTTTAAAACTTTTTGTTGTTTTTACTTATATCATATGGTATTGTGTCTTAAAAAGTTGCTGCAGTTATATTATTTGATAGGTTTATCCTTTAGTGCTTTTACTCAATATATGAGTAGTTTACACATGATTACAGTGATATAATATTCTGTGTTCTTAATCTTTTTCTGTGCACTTACTATTACCAGTGACTTTGTAACTTCACATGATATTTTCTCATTAACATACTTTTCTTTCAGATTGAAGAACTCCCTTTAGCCTTTCTTATATGACTTGTGTGGTGTTGATAACATTCCTCAGCTTTTGTTTTTCTGGGAAGGTCGTTATTTTTCCTTCATGATTGAAAGGTATTTTCACCAGATTTGCTATTCTGGGATAAATTTCCTTCAACACTTTAAACATGTCATGCCAATATCTCCTGTCTTGTAAGGTTTCCACTGAGAAGTCTGATGCCATACATATTGGAGATCTATTGTATGTTATTTGTTTCTGTTCTCTTGTTGCTTTTAGAATCCTTTCTTTATCCTTGACCATTGGGGTTTGATTATTAAATGTTTTGAAGTAGTGTTATTTGAGTGAATTCTGCTTGATGTTCTATAAACTTCTTGTACTTGAATAATATCTTTTTCTAGTTTGAGAAGTCCTCTGTTATTATCCATTTGAATCAAATTTCTACCTGTAGCTCTCTCTCTATCTCCTCTTTAAGGTCAATAACTCAGATTTGCCCTTTTGAGGCTATTTTCCAGATCACATAGGCATGCTTTGTTCTTTTTTAATTCTTTTTGATTTTTTGTCCTATGACTGAATATTTTCAAATAGCCTGTGTTCAAGCTCACTAATTCTTTCCTCTGATCAATTCTGCTGTTAAGAAAGTCTAATGCATTCTTTAGTATGTCGATTGCATTTTTCAACTCATCTTGAATTCCTGCTTGATTCTAGTTAATTATTTCAATATCTTTGTTAAATTTATCTAATAGATTTCTGAATTCCTTCTCTGGGTTATCTTGAATTAAGTTGTGTTTCCTCAAGACAGCTATCTTGAAATGGTCATCTGAAAGGACACATAACTCTCTTTCCAGTATTGGTAACTGGTGCCTTATTTAGTTTGTTTAGTGAGGTCACGTTTTCTTTGATGGTCTTGATTCATTTCTGTCTGGGCATTCAACAGTTAGGTATTTCTTGTAGTCTCTGCAGTTGGCTTGTTTGTACCTGTCCTTCAGGGAAAGGATTTCAAGGTATTCAAAGAGACCTTGGTGTTGTGATCTAAGTTTTTGGTCACTGCAGCCATATCTGCATTAGGGGGCATCCCAAGTCCAGTAATACTGTGGCTTTTGCAGATTCATGGAGGTGCCGCCTTGGTGGTCTCAGATAATTTCTGGAAGAATTCTCTGGATTACCAGGTAGAGGCTCTTCTTCTCTTCCCTTAACTTTCTCTGAAGCAAATAGAGTCACTCTTTGTGTGCTGAGCTGCCTGGAGCTGGGGGTGGAGTGACACAAGCACCTCTGTGGCTACCATCAGTTAGACTTTACTGAGTCAGACCCAAGGACAGTACAGCACTGGTGCCCTATTTAGTTTGCCCAAGGCCCACAGTAACCACTGCCTGGCTACCCATCTGTGTTCACTCATTTCTTTAGGGCTCCATAATCAATCAGCCTGTGGCAAGTCCAGCTAGGCTTGTTTCCTTCCCTTCAGGGTGGCAAGTTCCACTGGTCCCAGGCAGGTCCAGAAATGACATCCAGGAGCCAGGGCCTGGAGTTAGAAACTTCAGGAATCTACCTGGTGCTCTATTCTACTATGGCTGACCTGGCACTCAAGTCACAAAACAAAGCCCTTCCTACTCTTCTCTGTCCTTTCCACAAGCAGAGGGGTCTCTTCCCTAGGCCCCAGGCCCACGGTGAGTACCATCTGGCTAGCCCAGATGTTCACTCAAGGCCCCAGGGCACTTCAGTCACCTTGTGGTAAATGCTGCTGGACCATGACTCTCCATTTAGGGCAGTGGGCTCTAGCCCAGTGCATGTCCAGAAATGAAAAAACTGTATCTTTTGAGAGCAAAGTATCTTTGCCTTCTTTGGTATTTACGTTATCACAAATATATACTAGGCTTCCTCAGTCTTGCAAAAGCAAAAAATAAACCTAACATCTGAATAATTTCAATAAGTTCTAAGTCTGTGTAAAACAACGCACATAATAATGACTTTATGCCTTCTATGATAGTATGCTGACTGATAAATAATACTGACAACTAATATATAGCATTTAATTATCTACGATATTAAAAAATGCTGTTTTGTATACTCCCAAGAGGATACAGAAAAACATACACAGTTTCCATACTTACTGAACTTATGACTACACTGGCAGGCAAGATATAAATGCATGAAAATATAAAAATAATCAAGTTTTAAGTATCTATTTGAGATTTTCTTTTCAATAGATTTTACTCTACTAATATTTATGGCGTACCTACTATGCATCAGAACTTGTGTTAGGTTTCAGTATACAAGAAAGAACACAATAAGGTTATTTCTTTCACGAACTCCACCATCTAGAGGGGGAAGAAAACTTTCAAACACACAGTTCCATAACAGCATCATTAGCAGTATAGAGAAAGGTATATGGTGCTATGGAATGCAGATTAGGAAAGGCTTAATTCTGCTGACAGTGGGTCTGAAGGTTTATCAAGGAAGGCTTCCCAAAGGAGGTGAGACTCACATTAGGTCTCGAAGAATGAGAGTTTTCCAGGCCAAAAAGGAAGAGCACTCCGAGAAGGGGGAATATTGTATACAAGGCCGTGCAGGTAGAGAGATTATCAAAGAGGGTCACAGACTGGGATAATTGTGATAAGCATTATTAGCCAAATGACTTATTCAATGGGGAAGATGATATAAAAACAACCTAAGAATGTCAATTTCACATTTTTTCAGGTCTACCAGCTTGTCAATAGAAATTCAGATGAGCTCCAAGGCCTGCTTAAGTAGAATCTTAACACTGCAACTAACATTATTAACAAGTTTCCCTTTCATTAGTGTAGAAGAACTCATTAAAAAACACTGTATTGAGACTTCATAAGCAAAAGCATACCTTCCTTTTTAGGCTAGTATATCTAATTATATGAGGACTGCTATTAACATTAAATAAATCATCTAATAGATAATTTAAATGTGCAGTAGTGTTCAAGAGCAAATCTACTTTTTGAAAAGTAATCATAATTGCAGCAGAGGCATCATGGAATATTTGATTAGTACAACGCTAAGGAATAAGAATCATTTCTTATAAATGTACAATTAAAGAAGTTGTCAATTATAGCATAAATTGATCAGCATGTATATGATACAAAAATGTGTTAACCTGAATAAGTTTAGACTATCAGAACTACCATTGTGAAGTATTCCTTTGAAGCACTCACTCTAAAGAACACAGTGGAATCAAAGTTATAAGAACTATAGACAATAACATTTATAGTTACAGAATTCTGATTATATGAATCCCAGGAATTAAATGTTGCACCATCCACTTTCACACAAAAACAAACTGGATAAACGAGTGACAACATTCATTTTGCCAGTTTACAAAAAAGCTTTATGTATTAGTTCTTTCAATAAGAAAATAAATAATTTTGTATTTAATCCTATTTGAATTTAATTGAAACCTTATAGAGCATTCTGTGTGAATTCAACAAAAAAAGTGACGTCCTTAAAGAATAAGGAGCTTTAGCTTCCTCTTCAAACATAAGCATTGCCATTGAACTTGCTTACTCTTACCTCAAGTGAATGATTACCTCTTGCAAATGAATTTTAGCAGAATTTTCCAACTCCGACCTCAGTTGTTTCTTTTTGCTATTTGTTTTGTTGCTTTTGAAATAAAGCTTTTCTTCTCTTAGCTGTGCTTTGCCCATCACTTGTGGCAAGAATCAATGATACCTTAAAGATACCAACTCATTGGTGCAGAAAGCTAAAACCTGTCCCTTTAAAGCCCAACCTGGATCGGGACTGAAATTAAATAGGATTAACTCCTAATTTGTTCCTGTGTCCTATTCTTCTATTGACTGTTTCCCAGTCCCTAATAATTGTCCTTGTTCAAGTGTAAGACACTGTGTCCTCTTCTTCCTTAGTTAATTGAGTCTCTTGTTTTGACTTTCTATTTTCAACTTTGACTATTTTTTTGCTCTTTGGGCTAAAACTAATATTCAGGTACTGTTGTCCTTTCCTGATCTCAATAGGTCATATTTTCTGTTGAGCAGCTTATACTCCGTGTCACTTTAAAGCAATTTCCTTTAATGCTTTCATGCAATTTCTCTCAAGATGCTTTTTAAAATTTATTTTGTGTCTTCCTTCCCTTCCTTTCTCTCTCCTTCCTCCCTTGTTCTCTACCTCTCTCTCAATCCTTGCAAATACACAAACACATATACTTTTACTACATTGTCCTGTACCTGTTGATATTGTCTCTAGGAATTTCATATGCAAGTATATATTTTGTATCTCATTTTGACAACATGCAATCTATGCACAAGGAGTCATCTCCTACTTCCTTTGCCCAGAAGCTGGGGCCCAGTAAATTGCACTGAGTAAGCAAAATTGTTTGGCTCATTTATTCACTAATTCGCTCATTCATTCAACAGATATTTATTAAGTGTTTGATATGTGTCAGGTCTTATACTAAGTGCTACATTCAATAATCAATTTAGCCACCAGAAATTTTTTATGATATTTCACTTTCTCTGCCTTACAGATGTCCTGTTTATAGAATATTCTCTTCTACCTTGTTTTTCTAGCAATTTCTGCTCATCCATCATGATTCAGCTTAAATATCAGGTTTTCCATGAAATATCTTCTAACCTTTAGATGTTTATCAGTTTCTTGTCTTTGCTATCATCCTAGAATATGGGATGCTTCATATTTCACAGTAATTATTTATTCACATGTCTGTTTCCTCCCAATTAGACTCACTTCGTGGGAAGAGACATGATCTTTTCCCCAGTGCTTGTAACAATGTATGGCACATAGTAGGTCCTTAGTCAGTTGTATACATGATAATAAAAGCATCTACGGGTACAAAATTTAGTATAAACTCAACATCCAGCAGTTTAATAGTATTATTCATAATCAGTCCCAAACCAAGTGATTCCAAGGACCTATAATATTTTAAAAGCTATTGTTAATCCTGACAAGTTTATTTAAATAAAATGGAATCAGAAGCAGCAAATTTTATTGCCCCATCCTCTAGAATATAACATATTCAGAAGCCCATTGGAAATTTATATAAACCCCTCTGTTGGGAGCAGATACAGTAGATACTATAATTAATATGGTATATTATAAGGAAATGAATCCAAGGATTCTGATTTTTTTTTATTGTTAGAAGAATGAAACTTCCCAATATTTTGCCTATGGCCATTACCATTTTTACCGTAATGACTCCAGATTTACACCTCCAACAGCATTCCAAGTGTCTCATCTCTCTCAATACCAATTATGTCCCATGGAATGACTCAGAGATATTGCAAACATCATCTGTTCAAAAGAGAACTATCAATTCTACCTTCAAACTTCCCTTCAGTCCCCATCTCTGTAGATGGCACTGTCCGATATCTCAAGTCAGAAACACAGGCACAGCAACCCTGACTTGGTCTTGATTCCAACTTTTCTATCTCCACTCTCATCCAATCCTTAACAAGCCCTGCTGTCTTCATCCCAAATAGATTAAACCCTTCTCTCCATCTCCTGTAATGTATGACATCAGTGGAGAGTCCCGTTTCTTCCTGTGTTTAGTACTGAAACAACTTGCTATCTGTACTCCTTGTTTCTGATCTTGCTATTTCCAATTCAAAGCGTTTCTTAAAATGTGTACTATATCATACTATTCCTCAAAAACCACCCAGTGACTTCCCATTTTATTTAGAATAAAATTTGAAATTCTTTTTATGGTTTATCAAGTATTACCTGCCTCTCTAATTGTTCTTACAGTGTTTCAGCTTCAATGATTTTCTTTGAACTCCTGTAACACACCAAGGTCTTTACCTGCTCAGAGCCTTTGCACAAGCTGTTCTTTCTTCCTGAAATGCTGTTTCCCTCCTGTCTTTTCATTGTTGGTTCCTTCTTAGCATTCGGATCTCTATTCATATTCTCTGATCTTGCTTTTGAAATAGATGTCCTCTCAATCCCACAGAAATATGTAACTTTTCCATTTTTGATCATTTGATTGCTTCTTAATTCTCAACAGAATTGGTGATTTTGCTTTAATAATACTTGTCTTTATTCATGTCTTACTTCTTTTCCCTCCTAGAGTACAATTTTTTTTAGGCAAGTACTCTGCCTCCCTCATAAGTCTTTTTACCCGCAGGGAGCAGTATGGAGTAAAGCACCTAAAAAAATGCATGTTGACAAGAAAATGCAATAAAATAAAATAAACTAAAATGTTTAAAAAAGAAACCTCAGTAGACCTTAATTGAACAACTACTTTCTGTACAGAGATATATCTGTAAATTCATAGACCTTTAATATTCACAATAGCACTGTAAGGTGCTTTGCATCATTCTTATTTAATTAATGCAAAAAGCAAGTTTCTCAAAGTGTCAGTACAACTTTCAGATTTTAATGTAAGTTCCTGAATCTAATCCCAGTCCTTTGCATTTTTTCATTCTATACTCCCAAAGCCATCATTTAATTTAAATATAGTTTTTACCTCTTGCTGACATTTAACCATTAAATTTTTTTCCACCAGTTAAATTAAAAAGAAAAAAAATCAAGGAAAATAAAGTCCGTGGCAATACATGCTGGCATTCTGTCTTCGAAAACAACCAAAAAAAAAAAAATCAATAAAAATCTACTACATAAACCTGCCGTAATAAATTAAAGATGTGTTAAAGGGAAATAATGGATGCTTCTGTTGATAAGGCTCATGGCCAGTGGCCAAAAGGCAGTCTTCTGCTGTTCTTTAATAACTCAGTGCAAAAACCTTGGAAATTTTTATACCACTACTCTATCACAGCACCTTAGTAGTAAATTACAGGAAGTAATAAGCATGTTATTTTCCTAAGTGTAATAATTGTGAAACAAAGAGTTCTTCATCCAAGTGCCCACTGTCTGTTGCAAAGATAGTTTAAGAAACCGCTACAAAAACTCATCTTTTTTTAAATCCAACAATCAGTCATAGAACACCTAATGGGCAGGCAGTGGCATGGTGGTTGAGAGTTAAAGCTCAGAAATCAAGGGTTCAAGTCTCTCCTTAACTCTGTGCCAGCTGTATGACGCTGAATAAATTATTCATTTTTCTCATTATTAAAATAGAGTTAACAATAATGTCTATCTGATAGGGTTATGGGAGGAATAAAAGGGTGAAATGAGTAAAACACCCACTATGTACTAAGATCTCCAAAAAATAATGTTAACTTTGGCTACAGAATAATGTGTTCTGAGGGGCATAAGTTTATGATACTCTGAGTGTTGAGAACAGAAGTATTACGGAAGGGATAACGAGGTACCTGGCAGAGTAAATGGAGTTAAATAACCTTGAAGTCTTTTAGGAACAAGCTATTCCCTTACCATTTTTCAAAATAGCTTTTTTTGAGGTACAATTTGCACATCATAAAATTCACCCACTTAAGTGTACAACTGAATGACTTTTAGGAAATTTACAGGGTTATATAACCATCACCAAAATCTAACATCAGAATATTTTCATTGCCTCGAAAAGATTCCTCATGCTTATTTACAGTAACAGCTGTTCACACCCCCGCCCCAGGCGAACACTAGTCTACATTCTGTCTCTGTAGATTTACCCCTTCTAGATATTTTACATAAATTGTATTATACAATATGTGATCTTTTGTGTGTGGTTTCTTTCAGATCACATAATGTGAAAGTCCAACTCTGTGGTAGCATGTCTCAGTTTGCTTCTATTGCTAAACCATGTTCCATTCTGTCAATATAATACATTGTTGCAATCCAATCACCAGTTGACAGATTTTTGAGTTATTTCTAGTTTGTGACTTTGACAAATCATGCTACTATAAACATTTGTATACAAGTCTTTTTCTACACTTGTGTTTTCATTTCTTTTCAGTACATTTCCAGGAGCTCTCCTTTTCCATTGTATAGCAAAGATCTGCCCCTGAAAGACCTCAGTGCAACTTGTTGGAAGGGAGTACAGTTCTAATTCCAACTCACCAGTAACTACTGAGTGTTCAGCTCACACAATGAAGTAGGAAAAAAAAAGGCACATCAGTTCTTGTCTCTGTCTTCTTTCCCTTAAATCCCTTTGTGACTTTGGGAGAGAACTGGACCTCATAGAATCTATACATCTTACCTTGTGAACCAACAGGAGAAACTAGACGCTCTCTGAACTCTCTTTTACCTTAAAAAACTTATAATACTCTTAGTAACTAAAATTTTATAAAGAAATCCAAAAAGCACAATCAGTGGATTATCTCCCTTGTCTCTGATATTTTCTGGGCATAGCCAACACTAGTCACAAAAAAATACGATACAGAAAGCATTTGAATACTGTATATTGCATGCAGAATCCAGGATTTACCAGTTGCCACCCTACATGTGCCTGTTTTGCTCTTAAAATTCTTGCATGTCACTGTATTTCTCTGTCCATATTTTGCTAAGGCAGTTATTTTGTTCAGAGTTAATTGGGCATAAAACAAACATTAGTACAAGAAAATAGGGTGGATTGTTTTAATAAACATTTAAAAAGTATAAATCCAAGTAACTGCCGTTACCTCCAAAAGAGTCACCTCACTGGTTTTACATTTCTTTATTGTGATATGACTCAGAGAACTGCCCTCCAAACTAGTGGTATAGCCAGTTTCTAAAATTAATTTTCAAACCTTATTATGAAATGTTTAGCTTGTAGAAAGAGGTATAAAGAATAATACAATGAGCATGCATGTACCAATCACAAAGATTTAAAATAATTGATTACCGATGCTCTGGGGTCTATTACTATCCCTCATCAACTTTCTCTGTCCTTATCTCCAATGATTTCTGCACTTGAGCATGACTGTCCTCATATATATATTTATATTCTTTGTATATGTATGTTACCCTACATAATATATATTGCTTTCCTAGTTTAAATATTTATATAAATGGTATCAAAACAGTATCAAACCATATGTATTATTTATCAGTTTGCTGGATTCACTCAATATCATGTTTGGTGAATTTATTTACATCGATATGTGAGTTCTATTTCTATTTCTAGTTCTATTCACCTTGTATAACATTAAATTTTTAAGAAACCACAATTATTTATCCTATTTCCTATTGATACATATTTAGATGATATCTAGCATTTTGCTACCACAAACATTTTAGCTGTAAACATTCTTGTACCTATCTTCTCTGTGTACTTATTGAGGGGTTTCCCTAGAGTTACCATTACCTAGAGTTTCATTACCTAGGAATGAAATTTCCAGATACTGAGAAATGAACACCTTCATTTTTACTAATTGTTACTGCATTTTCTCCAAACTGTTTGCACCCGTTTTTATTCTATTCATCAAGGTATAAAGCTCCCATTTGTGCACAACTCCCCAAAACTCAGTACTGTTAAAAATTTTAATTTTCCCAGTTGCCAATTTGATTCTTAAATATCAAATTTAACCAACAATAAGTGACTATGTACTCTGAATATACCTTTGTGCTTGGTTCTGTGTGGAATGCAAAATATGATATAGTGGCAGTACTACTGAAATTGGAGGAACCAAGAATTAAGCCCTCACTCCTGCCGTCTGTGAAAACCTGAGCAAGTTGTTTAACCTCTTCAAGCCTCAATTTCTTCATCTGTAATATGAAGGGTTGGACAGGAAAAAATTTCAAGCTCCTTTCACCTTCCATCCTACTTGACTTTATGATGCTCTATGGGATCTTATAAGACAGGAGGAGATGCAAAACATACATAAGTAACTTTAACAGCAGACCCAAATATACATGGAGAAGGTATTAGGAGAACATAGGACACTGGATCTAAATAGGGGCGAGGAAGAAACTAGAAAGGTTTTACCAAGCAGACTGAATGAGATTCACCAAGATGGTATGGATGGAATGGATGAAAGACATTTAAGGAGAGGAAAGAGCATGGCAGGTGGGGTCATAAAAGAAGACAGTGAAAGAAGACGGGCAAGGATAGGGAGAGAGGCAAGGAGAGGGAGAAGGGTGTGGCTGGAACAAAAGGTGTTTAGGTACTTGCTGGGAAGTAGAGAAGATGACGCCAGATATATTGTGATTTTTATTATGTCAAACTGTAATAAATCTTCATTATGTTATCAATAATTTGATTTTTAAAACCCTTCAACGCAATATGGAATCAAATCTGCAAATAAGGCAGATAGTCATTTGATTTTCACTTTAAAGTGATGTCATGAAACCAATTTCTTCTGAGGCCAGTAGGCTGATTCTACAGTCACTTCTCAAGCAGGACTGCTCAGGGGGTTTGAGAAATGGAAAGAAGCATTGCAGAAAAAAGAATGGAGTCTCCTTGGGTGCAAGCTTTGAACAGACATGCTCCTTTGGATTTTTGAATTTTATCAGGTGGTTTAAAAGATTCATTATTTTATAGTTATACTTGGTATTGAAAATTCTCAGAACCTGATGGAATTTTAGTATTCCCACACAAAATATTTCAAGTACAAACATTTTTTTATTACTGGGAGGAAAAAAAAATGCCTTCTAAGAGGCTTCAACTGGCTATGCTAGAATGGCTGAGAATTTTGGAAAAGTGATTAATGTATCTCATTTTGAATAAACTGATTTATTATTGGTTATAAACATGGACCCCACAGGCAAAACACCTGGGTTCAGATCTGGACTTTCCTATTGTAAAGTGGAGTATTTATTTAAGCAAGTTATTTAAGATCAATTTGTTAGTATTAGGATTGCATTTGGCTACATGTAACAAAATACCTAAGTCAACTTCTTCCTTCCGTGTAAGTGTCTTGTTTTTCTCATATCATAGGAAGTCAGAGGGGGGCCGCTGAAGACTGGCTCTGTGGTATCACTAATGTCCCATGCTCCTTCCAGCTTTCTGCTCCACCATTCTGGATATGTAGCTTTTGTCCTTGGTTTCAAGACAGCTCCTTTATCACTAAGCATTGCTTCTGAGTTTGAAAAAGAAACAAGGGAGAATGAACCAAAATCCCTCTCTTTATAAGACTTCGTATTTTCATTCAGAAGGGTATTCCACTCAAGAGACTTACTTAAGTCCCACTGGTTATACAATGTGGCATGGGAACCTGGAAAACCAATTATTTAAAAAAATTGCTGAGTGCATAGTGCATTGCTATCCTAAAGAAAATCAAGATTCCTTTAGTAAAAATGATGTCTAGCCAGGCATGCTGGCATGTGCCTGTAGTCCCAGCTACTCAGGAGGCTGAGGCAGGAAAATGGCTTGAGTTCAGGAACCAAAGGTTACAGTGAGCTGGGATCACGCCACTGCACTCCAGCCTAGGTGACAGAGTGAGGCTCTGTCTCAAAAAGAAAACAAAACCAACCAACCAAACAACAACAAAACATGATGTCAACGTGAGAATTTGATAACAACAGTGCCTGCTATATATTAAAGAGTTATTTTGCAATTAAAAAGCAAAATGAAAGTCATAGCATATAGTAACAATTCAATAATTCTTACTACCAAAGGGATTATACTAATGTGTAATTAATATTTTATATGTGTGTGTGTGTGTGTGTGTGTATGTATGTATTCCTCCAAGCACATGTTAATCCTTCATGGCCCACATCAAATACCACATCTACTAACACCCTTCTCTGATTCTGCACTCAGATCTGTTTTCTTTATCACTTAATGTGTTATATTAGATGAAACACAAACTAATCTGACAAGTAAACAAGGATTGTATCGGAAAAATAGAGAACTATAGAATTCAGAGGAGAGTTAGCTCCTGTAGGTTCTATAGGAACCTATAGAAACATGGGAACCTGAATAAATTTCATGGGGGTAACCACCACCAAACCTGTGTTTTTAGCTTCTTGAGCTACCATAGCAGGAATTGATTCCTACCAGGTTCCACAATGGGATTGCTCTTAAATAGGTGAGTGCTTTGCTGCTAGACAGATAAAGCATGATTGTTGCCTACTACAGGGTCACACACACATAAGTGGTTGACTTTGGTCAAATGACACTATGATAGCTCAGTGATTGCAGAAATGTCTATTTGTTCACCGAAATTCTGCTGAGTAACTGTAATAAGAGTAAGACGGAAATTGTTTCAGAGAAAATTGCATGAATACATTTAGAAGAAGTAATACATGGTTTTAATTCAGAGAATGAGAGGTGGAATGATTTAGTTTAGACATGGGATAAGGAAAGGCACTTACTAGCAGCTTAAAAAGCAAAACAACTAAGCGACATAATATAGAAATTGAATATATTTGAATAGTAGCATGACAAAGTCACAACCATGCCTTAAGAGACTTTATCTGGTCTGTTAATTGTATAAAAAAGCAGAAACAATAATTTCCTGAATATAGGTAATAGATCTAACTATGGGATCTGAAGTGGGGATAAATAGACAGGGAATGGGTGAGAAAATTAGGAAAACATAGTAGGGAGAAATTGCAATTGGAGATTGTATTTAGGAAGCAAGGATGGACGCTTTCAAGATCTCCTATGATATCAAGCTTGGGTTAACTGGTGCTGCAAGAAAAGCAATGGAGAAACAAAAGGCATGATAGGCAGAGGAAGAAGATAAGAAGATGCATGTTGTATATGTTGAGTTTGATATCCCAATAGACTATCTCGGAGAAAACGTGCAGAATTTGAATTACATAACTGGTGCTTACCAAAAAACAGGGCTGATGGTATAGAAAACATTTGCCATTTCTTACAATTTTCTACAGTGTCCTCTACTCTTGTATTCTCATTCTCATCAATCACTCAGTTATTTTGCATATGTCTAGTTCTATGTAATTTCTACATTTGTCTGTATAATGTTATCTCTGTAAGGTGAGTTATCTCTGTACACCATAGGCATGATTTTCCCTACTTTACAAGAGGAAATTGAGTCTCAAAAAGAGCCTACTTACTTTTCTTCTTACTAACGAATGAAAAGGAAATGTTAATCATCATTTTTCCCCCTAATCGGTGAGATATGAAAAAAATTTGGGGTCCATGCAAAATCATTATTATGTTTAAACTGTAACTCTTTACAAATTTATGATCTCCTAAAGTTTTCCAAGATCTAGTATCTCATCTGTTGGCAGATTTTTCAAATGAATTCCTACTCCATGTAAAACAGTCCACTTACATTTTAAAAATCTTGTCAGTATTAACCAGATTATTCCTTCTAATTATTCTTTAGGTCTGATCTTAGAAAACGATTTGAAGCCATCTGTTATTTAAATTCAAGTTTATTGCACTTAAAAGAACAGAACTTGATGTATATGATGTCTGATTTGTTCTGATATGTATAGAATAATAACTTGGCAGGATCTCATAAACAGCAGTTATAGTATAGTACAAGGCTGTGGTATAGCTGCCACTGAGATTCATTATCACACACATCTTCTAAGGGCATCTAAAGGGCATATACATTTCAGAATTCTGTCTGTAATCACTATATGCCCTGCTGATATGCAACCAGAAAAACATTCTACTCTTAGAAAAAAAAAAAAAAAAAAAAAAAAGGTGTATTTCTAGTTTTCAGAACACAAACTTCTCAGATACACGAACAAGGCTGCAGTTTAGTGTGAGACTCAATATCCAAGTATATTTGTGGAAACTAAAGCTTCAGTGGAAAGAAGCATTAGGTGGATTTTTCAGATTTGTCTCAATATGGCCAGCTCCATCTATTACACTGTCTATATTCTATGTGCATAGGGCAGATAAAAGGCTCTGTAATGTGTTAAATAGTATCCCAAAATATTAATGTTGCTGGGAACCTCAGAAAGTGACCTTATTTGGAAATATAGGGTGTTTGCAGACAAAATTAGTTTTGTGGATGGATGAAAGTGGGCCCTAATTCCAATAAATGGCGTTCCATAAGACCGTGTGAAAACACACAGTGGGAGGAAAGCTATATGACAATAGAGTCAGATTTTGGAGTAAGTGACAAGCCAAGGAGCACTGAGGATTGCCAACAACTACTAGAAGCTAGAGCTTTCAGAGGGAATATAGCCCTGCAGACACCTTTCTTTAAGACTTCTAGGCTTCAGAACCACGACAGAGTACATTTACTTTGTTTTATGCCACCCAATTTGTTATAGCAGCCTAGGAAACTAACACTGGTTCTAAATGACACATTGACAACTCTAATTCTATTTGCTTCCCTTACATAAGCAGAGGATCACTTAAGGTGATACCATCTCCACACTCTTCCCATATCCTTGGTAAGTAATTGTGCAAACATAGGGATAAAACACATGCATTTTCGTATCTTTATACAAAAACGTCTTCAAATAAAAAATAATTTAAGAGAAATGTTAATGAAGTTTAAAATGACATTTTAATTCATTTCCTTTCATTAACAATTCTTATTGCCTTCCTAAATGTGGAAATTATTAGCACCCAAGGGATCCAAGGGAGTAAGAAGAGTATGACATGATGACAATATCTCCTTCTTGAAACACTTAAATTTAATCATAAGAACCTGTACCTTTTGCTTCTTTCTTACCATTTCTGAGGTATATGAATCAGTTCTTGGCCTCAAGTTTTTGGCAATTTTTTGGTGGGTTTGTTTACAAACTACAAATGTTTTGTAGTTTCTGCTGTCACCACAGTTCTGATGGCCCCAAATCCTCAATCTTCTTTTATCATTAATCTGATTTGGAGCCTGATATCTTCAACTGCTTTCCGTAGTTGACTGACTTGTTACTTCAAACTGAACATTGTGCAGAATGCAAGATCTGCAATCCACAAGGTGCTATTTGGTAATATTAATCACATTCTTTTCTTTGTGCTTTTGTCCCCTCTTATAAGGACTATTTTCTTTCCCGCCCCACACCAATAACAAACAAGGATGCAACAACAACAATGACAACAGATCTAAGTGGAATCTTGGAAGCATGTTTGCAAAGCTGATGCTTCCTCCTGCATATGCTAGCTAAGACCAGGCAGGGGGTAGGAGGAAAAGAGACAAGATTATGACTCCAAAGTGTAGACGGGGGATTCACCAGAAGGACAGACCCAGGAAGGTGAGATACTCACCATGCTAGAAAAAGAACATCCATCTCAAGAGTGAGGAGGGGATGAAAGAGAGACAAAAGAATAGATTCATCCTCTAGGGATAAAATAATTGAATGTCTTGCATACATATATAATATATGCAGCATAGGGAAAAAAAAGTTACTTGTGACTATACAAAGCTATTTTTATATTATTTCCTTTAATCTTCAAAACAACTCATTAATAAATATTGTCACTATTCCTCACTAGAGGAAATTGAAAGCTTAAACAAGATGCCCAAGGACACACAGCTACTAACTGCTGGAGTTAGAACACACTTCCTCTGACTATAAATCCACCGACCTCTTTCCAAATTACTTTAGTTTATAACCCATGATTTATTTGCTTTTCTCTGCACTCTGAGAACTTGATAAGTAAAATTACAAATGCCTTACCCAATCATTCAAGGAAAAAATTTATTCTCCCCTTATTCTCTACTAATTTCATGTATGAAACACCTAATCATATTGCTAGGCTCACAGCTTGCTATATCCCCTACAGGAAAGAAAAAAATCCTGCCACTTACGTATATGCCTTTTTTTCCTCCCTGTGAAATGTCCTTTTCCTGATACAAGTCCTCCCTAAATGTCAAGATTCAAACACATCATTCTCTGTTCATTTTCTTAGCTAAGGGGCAGTAGTCAAGGTGAAGGTGATTTAAGCCTAGAGCTAAGTAGCCCTAGGTAGTATCGTGTGTTTTGAGTAAAAAAGAACTGTTCATTTTTATCTGAGCCTTGAGTTTTCCTCCCGAGGACTACTTCCTGCTATCTAGTTCCGTAAAAAAATGCTTCAGCCTTTGGAACCAGCAACATCAGAATAGAGAAAGAAAGGGTTTATAAAAGATGGACCCAATTATGGCAGTCTGCATTTTCTTATAATACTGGTGACAGCAGGAAAGTTGTGAAGCTGCTTTTAAGTCTATGATAAATAGACTTAAATAGAAAAAGTTCTGCGGGTCCAAAGTCAAGAAAAATGTACATAATGTACTTGGAGTTAGATAGTAAATGAGGTCACAAATGCACTGAATGTGGAACGATTGGAAAGCCAAGGGTATATTTAGGTATATACTACTTAAAAAAGAGAAAGAGAGAGAGAAAAAAAAAATAAGAAAAAGTGAGGAGAGATGCCAGAGGAAATTCAGAAAGAAAGAAATCTATGTACTATGTCAACCTCTACCTTTGACAGGGAAAGCAGCTCTTTAGGGAGTTATACATCCCCGTCTTGCAAGTATGTTATCTCTCCTCAGTCAGTAAAATAGCTTCTATTATGATGAGCCTGTTTTTATTTTTCCTGGAAACAATTCGACACGTAGAATAAAAATGCTGCTTGTCTATGAAAGTCTTTACCAGGATCCATGAGCCCAGGGCATTTCTCTAGAAGCAGCCTTTCTCAAATTTATTGTCCATGAGAATTACCTAGGAATCACAAAATGCGCATTTTCTAACTTCACCCCCAGAGTCTCAGGGGGAGCTTCAAACAGTCACATTTTTAAAGGTTCCCTGTAGATTCTGATGCAGGCTCTTTTTTGCCACACTTGAAACTTATAGGCAGGAAGAAACAAATGCTCAGAGCCCTTCCTATGCACCAGTTAGAGTTCCAAGGGCTTTCTCTGTTCTCCTGTTGTTTTTATTAATAACTCATTAAATTATCACACCACACTCTGAGGTAGATGCTATGAGACCCATTTTACCAATACTGGTAAAAGTCACAGTTAGTAAATAAACAGAATTCAAGTCTCTGGTCTGTCTCCTTGCTGTGCCCTTTTACACTCCATCACATAGGAGTGTGACTGTCTAGGAAAATAGGTTAACTGAGGAGACAAAGAACTCAGGAAGCATACAATTATGTGCACAAGACATGTGCTGACAAAGGACTAAGTACAGTCAAAAAGAATTGGTGGTGGATTTTCCAATAACCACAGACCCTGATAAGTCTACAGGACCAACCTACAAAAGGAAGTTGGGTGTTGGGTGAAGGACTTCATTATTGGAATCCATCTAATGTAGACTGTGAAAGAAACGTTAAGTTGCCAAGGAGAATAAAAGCTTCACGTGGTTTGTTCACTATGGGAAATGAAAGGTCAAGAGAAAAGTGGGACTTCAGAGGATGAGGAGCGAAATAAGCACTGGAGCCATCTGTGGATATAGCATAAGATCCATAAACGCATTATTTCATAGGATTTGCAATAGCCAAAGGTCTTGGAAACCAAATTGCAAAGATCAGGAGAGAGTTTTAAGAAACAGTGGGGAAGAGAAGTTATATTTGTTGAATCTAAAAAGGGCAGCCACCAATCCAAAGAAGAAAATGGAATGTATTGTGTTCCGCTAATCCTGAGACAGATAGATATGATGCAAGAAAAAAAAAAAAAAGGATGGAATGACCCAATCCCAGCCACAATGCTGACCTGGCATATTTCCACGTACTTGCAAATATGTTATCTTATTAAAGCATCACAAAAATCCCTGATATGTAGGCAGAATAGGCATCAGTATTCCCAATTTACAGAAAAGGAAATTAACAATTTTGATTACTGTTATTTTTAAAGGTAATTCTTAAAGTCATGTTAGTAAATGTAGCATCTGGGACTGCCCACAGGCATTCTGACTCCTACATTAGTGCTCTCTTCGAACATTGACATTCACAGAGGCATAGATACTACAGAACTCAAGTCTGACAGAAAATTCTGGTGTCCACTGCACCTACGCATTGTGTAAGTGTGGTGGTTTTAAAGACACATCCATACTGTTTTTGATATGCTTCCAGTAGTGGAGTTTATTTCCTCTTGCCTTGACTGTGTGTTGGACTTAGTGACTTGCTTCTGGACAACAGAATAATGCAGAAGTAATGGAATGTCACTTCTGAGGTTAGGTAAAAAAAGGACTGTGGCTTCTGTCTTGGGAGGGCTCTCTCATACTCTCTCCCTCTTGGATCTTGCTTAAGGAAACCAGCTGCCATGCATGAGGATACTCCAGCAGCCTATGGAGAAATCCATGTGATGAGGAACTGGGGCCAGTCCACAATCACCTGAGTGAACCTGAAAACAGATCTTCCTCTCACTAAAGCATTGAGTTGACTGCTGGCCCAACCAACAGCTTGTCTGCAACTTCATGAGAGACTCTGACTCAGAAGCACTTAATTAACTCATGAAAACTGTGAGATAAATTTTTGTTGTTTTAAGCCACTAAGTTTGGAGTGATTTGTTATATAGTAATGGATAACTAATATAGCAGGGAATCAAATGATTTTCACATCACAAGAAATTATGATTTATTAGTCTAACCACATATTTAAACAGAATCTTTGTCCTACTCCAATGGAACCACTTTTTAATAAAAAAACAAAACAAAACAAAATTAGAGCTGTAGAAATAAATAAGCTTTGACTATCAAGGAAAGCAAATGGAGGCTGATGGCCAGGGTATCCTCCTTGTGGAAAGCTGGCCTCCTTACCAAATCACCTCGATATTACTGAACTTGTTCTCATTATCTTTATTACATTAGCAGAAACTGCACAAATTAGAGATTTAATTGAGCTAACAAACATCCCATTAAAAATATGAAATTTCTCTGAGGGTGTTTAAATGACTAGTTATCCACTCATTAGTTGGAATTAAAGCCCATTACACTCCTAATAACTCATTGCTAAAATGGCCTGTGTTGAGAAATGGAGGACTTGATGAAGGCAGGAGTCACGGTATTATTTCATTTTGGAGTATTTTGGGGCCTGGCTAGAGGTCCACAGTGGGCTGACACTTTGGAAAGGAATGATGAAGCAGAGAGAGGCATCCTGGGCAGAGTGGCACAATGCCAAAGCCCAACTTAGGCAGTGTATATATACATTTATATATACTTATATACATTTATATATAAGCATATATTCTATAGTTCCTATATTCTATTTATAGTGCCTAGAATAGGCCTTGTAGTCAAGAATAAAGAGGCTTTTCTTCTACTTTAAAATTAACCTGGTACTCATCATATCATGAGTTCTAGTGGGCTACCCTCTAAACCTAACCAAGATTCATAACAGAATTTGATGTGGAAATGAATTTCACTCATACTAAAAAATAGGATTTGAAAGACAGCTTGTGTGTAAGCTGGGCTAAAGTCTAAAGCACAGTGCGTTAATGTAGAAAACTTAGACTCACAAACAACACTTTTATGGTGTTATCTTTTAAATTTTAAGGATCTTTATGCTTCACTCAAATTACATTCTTTAGTATATTGCTTCTCAAACTTTATTGTGTATACAAATCACCTGGGGAATCTGGTTAAAACACGGATTCTGATGGGACTCAGTATTATGCATTTCTAAAAAGCTCCCAGGTGATGCTGATGCTGCCAGAACTCAGACCACACATTCAACAGCAAAACTGTAACATACAATTTAAGAGAGCAACTGTAGATTTTCCATGATAAAAAAGATGACTCAATACTGCACCTCATGGTTTTAGGTTTTTGCTACAATCAAGCCACCAAATCACCATGATATTTAATAGTGAAATTCATACTTCTAGACTTAAAGCTAACATCATTTTAATTATTTTTAAATTTAAATTCCGAAACACCAATATAATGGTTAAGAATATAGGTGTGAAGTTAGAAACACATGGATTAAATGTTTAGTTCTGCAACCTTCTAGCTGTGTGACATGGGCAAGTGAAATAGACCGAGCCCAATAAAGAGGAAACCACTTCAGATATTTCAAATGGAAGAGATTTAATATAGGGAACTTATTGCCTGGGTAATGTTAATGCTTAGAAGCCAAACAATGAACAACGAGGCTACGAGGAGAGAATCATAATAGCTAGATAGGGCGAGCCACGATTTTCCCTGTGGCTAGAGGAACCAAAGGAGCAGCCAATGCTGCAGAAGGCGGATGGAAACTGGCACCCCAGAGGCTGTCCACAGGGAGCTAGACCCTCATAGGAGATGCCACTACTACTAGAGACACTGGGACGTGAGAGCTGGGAATTACTCTGCCTACTCTCTTCCTCCCACCCTTCAGTCTCCCTCCAGTGTATTCCATGAGTTGAACTCAGTCATAAGGCTGTCAGCAGGGAAGTCTGAGAAATGTAGCTCCTTGTGATGTGAAGCAGAGCTAGGGAGGAACAGGAAATCTATCTGAGAGCAAACTGGCAAAGGATCAACACAGTGAGTTACTAACGTCCTCTCATACTATATCCAATGCTCTGTCAGGCATCTGCAGAATATGGGCGTTGTGTATTTAAATAAGATGTTACATATAAAGCATTGAGTATAGTGCTTGGTACATTATTTTTAGCAGCAGCAGCAGCAGCAGCAGCATCTTTTTGTAATGTGACAGCATTTTCCCCCTTCATTCCTTCCTCTCCTTTCATGCATTTTCCTGTTGAATAAGAGTAGGGGTCATGTGGAGTCTCAGAGAGATAAGAAATAATAAAATAATACACTCAAGTTATGCTGTGAGAAATTAAGAAAAAAAAATATCCGCTTGTTACATCTACATGATAGAATCAGAAAAGCATAAAGGCTTCCACTGGGCACACAGCAATAACAAGTTCTCAGTGATGTAGACTTAGGAGTCATGCTCATATCTGCAGACTGTTTAAGGACCATCTTTTGGATTGTGCTGAAGACTTTGGAGAAAATGCTTTCATCCACACATAAAGGCTAGCTGTGTGACCTGGAAAGTGACTCAATGGAAAGGGGCAATTGTTCATGGTATCCTTATCTGGATTTCAGGAGTATTGAGCTTGACTGGTATCTCGAATTTTTTCCCTCTTGACTAGGACCATATGTGCATGCAATTCCAGATGTTGTGGTCATAACTGAGAAGATATATCATTATCAAGGAACTAACAGTCTTCAATGATTAAAAGAACTGTTTTTCTCCATAGACTTGTTTTCCAAGTTAAGTTATCAAAAGTTTACAAAATAGACACAGTTGTCTCTGCCAGGTTATATTGCAAAGAAATCAGAGTGTTGGCAAATAGCTCCTCAGTGGAAGAAAACATAAGCAAGCATATTTGTATTCTGGCCTGTGCTCCTACAGCATAGGGAGTGCAGCATTCTGTTTAGCAGTTCCATCCTAGTTCATCTTGTTTGGGAGTTAGCAAGCAAAGCCAGTATACAACATAACAGTGTCCCCCGAAGACAACCGTCACAGCTTCAGCTAACTCATTCCAACCTTAAACTAAACCATCTTAATATAGAACTGTTTGAATAGCAAAAGTTATATGGAGAAGCCCATTAAGTTATTTATAAATGAGAAGCCCAAATGTATAGCTCTGTAATACTTCAGAGCTGCACTGTGATATTTTATTTATTCATTACACATTTATTGAGTTAAAAAATAAACACAAAGCTACAATCCTAGAGACTTTTACCATCTGGCCTATGCTAGGAGCCAAAAGAATTGGTGCAGAAAATGAGTGCTGTGAGTTCTGAGGAAAGAGAATTAGCTGCGGGTTGAAGGAGTCAGAAGGTCTTCAAGGTAGAGTGGAATCAAGTTGGGTTTTGATAGCCTGTTTGAAGCTTGCCAGGTGGAACAGATGAAAAGGATGCTTCTGCCTGAGAGAACTGGCTTTGTCAATTGCTTTGTGGTGGGAATGAATGAGTTGGTTGAGCAAGGAGATTAAATAAGGTAGGCTTCAAGAACCTGGAATTCATAGCTAGTCTGGCTAAGTTAGAACCTTGCCTTCACCATTTAGTAATTTATAAATAATATTGGCTGCATCACATAACCTCAATTTCCTCAAGTCCAAAATAGGAATGGTACTAGTGCTTGATTTATGGGGTTATTTCAAGTATCCACAAAACAAATGCAGAGGAACAACCTAACATATTGTAAGCGCTCAGTCAACATTCAGCTACTATGATCACTTCCTTCTTCCAATATATATTGAGTGCCTGCTATAGAGAAAGCAAAAGAGTAAATTGAGTCAGAATATGAAATGCTTTGATTGTAGGTGAAAGTACAGACATGTTTTCCTGCTGAAATAGAGGGGTCGCTGGAGACCCTGGGGTTAGGCAGGGACATGACAAGGGCTATTTTTAAGAATTAATCTAGCAGTATAGTGCACACAATGTGTCATTCAGCAACGTCTTTTATAAACCTTTAATGAAGCAGTAGAGAAAATTAAGATGAGAAATCTCTTGGCACCATAAAAGGCATTTAATTACTAAGGAATAAATTTGGAGGCCCTTACAAATAATTGAGATTCCCACCAGTCACTAGTCCCCAAGAAAGGGGACTCCATCCCAATTCAGAGGCAGAGCTTTACCCTTCTAGCCCAATCAATGGTAATCTCCCAGAAACTGGTTTTGGGAGTGGGGTCATGTGATCCAGTGTTGGCCAATGAGCTGTGAACTAATTCTGTTGACAGAACTTGTTTTACTTAGGAAGGCAACCCCAAGGAACATACAGACTGCTAACATGCAGCCACCAGGGCTCTGGGTGTTTGTGGGTTCTTAAGGGTAGAGTGTGCGGGGCAGGTAACCCACAGTTCTCCCTGTACTCAAAATGTGGAGCAACAAATTGCAATGGCAGTAGCTAATACCACAGGAAATGTGGCTATCATCTCTTTAGAGTCTTCAAGTATGGGGTAGACAAGCACAAGGGCTAGCATTCTCAGGAACATTAACTTTGGTCTGAAGAGCTAGAGCAGCAGTTCTCAACCTTATGTTTCTGTGCTGATTTACCTAATGAAAGAGTTTCTCATCCAGAAAACACTCCTGTGGGTGGACTAGGGTTATTAGCAATGCCTACCCAGCTGCCTTCAACTCTACCTCCTTCTTTCTCTCAATAACATTTATCTAAATGAAAGCATATTATAATTAGAGGAATGACTACTCTAATTTATTTATTAATAAAGTAAACTATTCACCAATTTTGGTACTTTATCATTAGTAATAAATTATTTGGGAATCCAAAGAAAATTGATATGAACATACCAGGTTATCACTGACATTTTAACTAAAAATTTTGAGTCCAAAGACTACTTGAGTCATCCTCTATCATTCAGCAATGTCTTTTATAAACTTTTAATGAAGCCATAGAGATGATTAAGATAAGGAATCTCTTGGCACCATAAAAAGCATTTAATTACTAAGTAATAAATCTGGGTGCCCTTACAAGTAATTGAGACCCCCACCAGCGACTAACTATACCCCAAGGAATATACAGGCTGCTACATGGCCAGCCATCCAAATGCCTAGTTATTTATCTGGCAAGTAGAAGGCATGAAACAAACTTCTGGACTCTTCTGTCTTTGCAGGTTCCAATATGAATGGTGAATGTAATTTAATATGCCATGGAAATGAAGAGCTGTAAACTGGTTATTATGCCCAGTATAAATGGAAGAGCTGTAGTCTACAAATGGAGGTGAAGCATCCCCACTGGTCAGGAGGACAACCTTGGCCAGTTGTCTTTCCTAGAAGAAGGTATTAAAGTGCTAAGATGAGGATTTCCACACCTTTATGCTCAGGCAACACCACCCACCATCAACTGAGTTATTGCCCATGCCTACATGTGTGTAACATGGGCGAAGAGAATTTTTTCTTTCTCTGTCATGCTCACTTCCCACTTACCTGCTAGAGTATACTGGCATATTGTTTAGATATCCAGTTTTTAATAATATGCATTTTCATACAACATGACCACAAATAAGAAACTATTATGATAGAAGGAAATCTGATTGTGGAGAAGTTAATGAGAAATGGTACACCTGCATTATGCTTTATGGGTAATTTAAAGGTTTTTCAAATATTATTTTGACTACAGGTAAAATAACTGTATAATTTATAACACTAATTTGAAAGCATTTGAGTCAGGATACTAATGATAATTAGACTGAAATGACAGACATAGATGAAGAGCCTCCTGGTAAATTAAAATGTAGTACCATCCTAAATATTATGGGCTGAACTGTGTTTCCCTCAAATTTATATGTTGAAGTTCTAAGTCTCTTGTATGGTTTGGCTGTGTTCCCACCCAAATCTCACCTTGAATTGTAATAATCCCCATATGTCCTAGGAGGAACCTGGTGGGAGTTAACTGAATCATGGGGGCAAGATTTTTCCATGCCATTCTATTGATAGTGAGTAAGTCTCATGAGATCAGATGGTTTTATAAAGAAAAGTTTCACTACACAGGCTCTCTCTTGACTGCTGTCACATAAGACATGTCTTTGGTCTTCCTTCACCTTCCACCATGATTGTGAGGCCTCCCCAGCCATGCAGAACCATGATTTCATTAAACTTATTTTTCTTTATAAATTACCCAGTCTTGAATATGTCTTTAAATAGCAGTGTGAGAACATACTGATACAGTCTCCATAGTCTCCATACCTCAGAATATGACTATATCTTGGATTAGGGCATTTAAAGAGATAGTTAATGTGAAATGAGATCATGAGGGTTGGCCCTAATCCAATACGGTTGGTGTCCTTATAAGAAAAGGAAATTAGGACACAGAAATGAACATGCACAGAGGTAAGACCATTTGAAGACAATATGAGATTATGACCATCTACAAGCCAAGGACAAAGGTCCCAGAATAACTCTAACCTGCAGACACCTAAATTTTGTACTTCCAGACTCCAGAACATGGAGAAAATTAATTCCTGTTGTGTAACTCAGCCAGTCTGTGGTATTTTTTGATGGTAGCTATAGTAAACTAACAGACTAATGATAGTGATTTTCATTTTAACCATCAGCCTTGAAACTAATCACATCATAAGATGAGGCTCTGCCATAACAACAGTTAAGTCCTGAGGCTCTTTGGCTGAAAAATTGATAAACTGCTTGAAGCACAACCCTACAAATAGCCCTAACCATCCATCTCAAGGCAGATATTTTTCCCCTTTGCTTTATTGCCTAACAGCACACAAAAAAAGAAAAAAATCCTGGTTCCGTTCCAACGTGGCCAAATGGGAACAGCTCTGGTCTGCAGTTACTAGTGTGATCAATGCAGAAGATGGGTGATTCCTGCACTTCCAACTGAGGTACCTAGTTCATCTCATTGGGACTGGTGGGACAGTGGGTGCAGCCCACGGAGAGCGAGCCAAAGCAGGGTGGGGCATCACCTCACCCAGGAAGAGCAAAGGGTCAGGGGATTTCCCTTTCATAGCCAAAGGAAGCCATGGCAGACTGTACCTGGAAAAACGGGACACTCCCATCCAAATACTACACTTTTCCCATGGTCTTACAAATGGCAGACCAGGAGATTCTCTCCCGTGCCTGGCTCAGTGGGTCCCACACCCACAGAGCCTGGTTCATTGCTAGCACAGCAGTCTGAGATCAACCTGCAAGGCTGCAGCCTGGCAGGGGGAGGGACATTCGCTATTGCCAAGGCTTGAGTAGGTAAACAAAGTGGTCAGGAAGCTTGAACTGGGTGGAGCCCACCACAGCTCAGCAAGGCCTACTGCCTCTATAGATTCCACCTCTGTGGGGAAGGCATAGTTGAACAAAAGGCAGCAGAAACTTCTGCAGACTTAAATGTCCCTGTCTGTCAGCTCTGAAGAGAGCAGTGGTTCTCCCAGCACAGTGTTTGAGCTCTGAGAATGGACAGACTGCCTCCTCAAGTGGTTTCCTGACCCCCATGTAGCCAAACTTGGAGACATCTCCCAGTAGGGACTGAGAGACACCTCATACAGGCAGGTGCCCCTCTGAGATGAAGCTTCAAGAGGAAGGATCAGGAAGCAATATTTGCTGTACTGCAATATTAGCTGTTCTGCAGCCTCCTCTGGTGATACCCAGGCAAACAGGGTCTGGAGTGGACTTCCAGCAAACTCCAATGGACCTGCAGCTGAGGGATCTGACTGTTAGAAGGAAAACTAACAAACAGAAAGGAATAGTATCAACATCAACAAAAAGGACATCCACACCAAAACCCCATCTGTAGGTCACCAACATCAAAGACCAAAGGTAGATAAAACCACAAAGATGGGGAAAAACCAGAGCAGAAAAGCTGAAAGCTCTAAAAACCAGAACACCTCTTCTCCAAAAGATTGTAGCTCCTCACCTGCAGTGGAACAAAGCTGGACAGAGGATGACTTTGATGAGTTGACAGAAGTAGGCTTCAGAAGGTCGGTAATAACAAACTTCTCTGAGCTAAAGGAGCATGTTCTAACCCATTGCAAGGAAGCTAAAAACCTTGAAAAAAGGATAGATGAATAGTTAACTAGAATAAACAGTGTAGAGAAGACCTTAAATCACCTGATGGAGCTGAAAACCATGGTACAAGAACTTCATGATGCATGCACAAGCTTCAATAACTGATTCGATCAAGTGGAAGAAATGATATCAGTGATTGAAGATCAAATTAATGAAATAAAGCAAGGAGACAAGATTAGAAGAAAAGAAAGTAAAAATGAATGAACAAAGCCTCTAAGAAATATGTGACTACGTGAAATCTACATTTGATTGGTGTACCTGAAAGTGACAGGGAGAATGGAACCATGTTGGAAAACACTCTTCAGAATATTATCCAGGAGAACTTCCCCAACCTAGCAAGGTAGGCCAACATTCAAATTCAGGAAATACAGAGAACACCACAAAGATATTCCCTGAGAAGAGCAACCCCAAGACACATAATTTTCAGATTCACCAAGGTTGAAATGAAGGAAGAAGTGTTAAGGACAACCAGAAAGAAAAGTCGGGTTATCCACAAAGGGAAGCCCATCAGACTAACAGTGGATCTCTCTGCAGAAACCCTATAAGCCAGAAGACAGTGACAGACAATATTCAATATTCTTAAAGAAAAGAATTTTCAACCCAGAATTTCATATCCAGCCAAACCAAGCTTCATAAGTGTGGGAAAAATAACATCCTTTACAGACAAGAAAATGCTGAGAGATTTTGTCACCATCAGGCCTGCCATACAAGAGCTCCTGAAGGAGCAATAAACATGGAAAGGAACAACTGGTACCAGTCACTGCAAAAACATGCCAAATCATAAAGAGCATTGATGCTATTAAGAAACCGTACCAATTATCAGGCAAAATAACCAGCTAACATCATAATGATGAATCAAATTAACACATAACAATATTAACCTTAAATGTAAATGGAGTAAATGCTCCAATTAAAAGACACAGACAGACACAGACTGGCAAATTTGATAAAGAGTCAAGACCCATCAGTGTGCTGTATTCAGGAGACCCATCTCACATACAGAGACACACATAGGCTCAAAATAAAGGGATGGAGGAGGATCTACCAAGCAAATGGAAAGCAGAAAAGAAGGAGTTGTAATCCTAGTCTCTGATAAAACAGACTTTAAACCAACAAAGATCAAAAGAGACAAAGGCCATTACATAATGGTAAAGGGATCAATTCAACAAGAAGAGCTAACCTAAATATATATGCATCCAATACAGGAGCACCCAGATTCATAAAGCAAGTCCTTAGAGACCTACAAAGAAACTTAGATTCCCACACAATAATAATGGGAGACTTTAACACCCCACTGTCAATATTAGACAGATCAATGAGACAGAAGGTTAACAAGGATATCCAGGACTTGAACTCAGCTCTGCACTGAGCAGACCTAATAGAAATCTACACAACTCTCCACCCCAAATCAACAGAATATACATTCTTCTCAATACCACATCACACTTATTCTAAAATAGACCACATAATTGGAAGTAAGGCACTCCTCAGCAAATGTAAAAGAACAGAAATCATAACAAACTTTCTCTCAGACCACAGTGCAATCAAACTAGAACTCAGGACTAAGAAACTCACTCAAAACCACACAACTACATGGAAACTGAACAACCTGCTCCTGAATGACTACTGGGTAAATAATGAAATGAAGGCAGAAATAAAGATGTCCTTAGAAACCAATGAGAACAAAGACACAATGTACCAGAATCTCTGGAACACATTTAAAGCAGTGTGTAGAGGGAAATTTATAGCACTAAATGCCCACAAGAGAAAGCAGGAAAGATCTAAAATCAACACCCTAACATCACAATTAAAATAACTAGAGACGCAAGAGCAAACAAATTCAAAAGCTAGCAGAAGGCAAGAAATAACTAACATCAGAGCAGAACTGAAGGAGACAGAGACACAAAATATCTTTCAAAAAAAAATCAATGAATCCAGGAGCTGGTTTTTTGAAAATATCGACAAAATTGATAGACCGCTAGCAAGACTAATAAATAAGAAAAGAGAGAAGAATCAAATAGACACAATAAAAAATGATAAAGGGGTTATCATCACCAATCCCAGAGAAATGCAAACTAACATCGGAGAATACTATAAACACCTCTATGGAAATAAACTAGATAATCTAGAAGAAATGGATAAATTCCTGGACACATACACCCTCCCAAGACTAAACCAGGAAGAAGTTGAATCTCCGAATAGACCAATTACAGGCTCTGAAATTGAGGCAATAATTAATAGCCTACCAACCAAAAAATGCCCAGGACCAGATGGATTCACAGCCGAATTCTACCAGAGGTAAAAGAGGAGCTGGTACCATTTCTTCTGAAACTATTCCAATCAATAGAAAAAGAGGAAATCCTCTTTAACTCATTTTATGAGACCAGCATCATCCTGATCCCAAAGTATGGCAGAGACACAACAAAAAAGGAGAGTTGTGGACCAATATCCCTGATGAACATGGACGCAAAAATCCTCAGTAAAATACTGGCAAACCAAATCCAGCCGCATAGCAAAATGCTTATCTGCCACAATCAAGTTGGCTTCATCCCTGGGGTGCAAGGCTGGTTCAACATATGCAAATCAATAAATGCAATCCATCACATAAACACAACCAATGACAAAAACCACATGATTATCTCAACAGATGCAGGAAAGGTCTTCGACAAAATTCAACAGCACATCAACAAAATTCAACAGCCCTTCATGCTAAAAACTCTCAATAAACTAGGTACTGATGGGATGTATCTCAAAATAATTAGAGCTATTTATGACAAACCCACGGCCAATATCATACTGAATGGGCAAAAATTGAAAGCATTCCCTTTGAAAACTGGCACAAGACAAGGATGCCTTCTCTCACCACTCCTATTCAACACAGTGTTGGAAGTTCTGGCTAGGGCAATCAGGCAAGAGCAAGAAAGGGTAATCAATTAGGAAAAGAGGAAGTCAAACTGTCCCTGTTTGCAGATGCATGATTGCATATTTAGAAAACCCCATTGTCTCAGCCCAAAATCTCCTTAAGCTGATAAGCAACTTCAGCAAAGTCTCAGGATACAAAATCAATGTGCAAAAATCACAAGCATTAATATACACCAATAACAGACAAACAGAGAGTGAAATCATGAGTGAACTCCCATTCACAATTACTACAATGAGAATAAAATACCTAGGAATCCAACTTACAAGGGATGTAAAGGACCTCTTCAAGGAGAACTGAAAACCATTGCTCAATGAAATAAGAGAACACAAACAAATGGAGGAATATTCCATGCTCCTGGATAGGAAGAATCAATATTGTTAAAATGGCCATACCGCCCAAGGTAATTTATAGATTCAATGCCATCCCCATCAAACTACCAACGACTTCCTTCACAGAATTGGAAAAAAATACTTTAAATTTCATAGGGAACCAAAAAAGAGCCCGCATAGCCAAGACAATCCTAAGCAAAAAGAACAAAGCTGGAGGCATCACCCTACCTGACTTCAAACTATACTACGAGGCTACAGTAACCAAAACAGCATAGTACTGGTACCAAAACAGAGATATAGACCAATGGAACAGAACAGAGACCTCAGAAATAACACCACACATCTACAACCTTATGATCTTTGACAAATCTGATGAAATAATAAATGGGTACAGGATTCCCTATTTAATAAATGGTACTGGTAAAACTAGCTAGCCATATGTAGAAAACTGAAACTGGATCCCTTCCTTACACTTTATACAAAAATTAATTCAAGATGGATTAAAGACTTAAATGTTAGACCTAAAACCATAGAAACCCTAGAAGAAAACCTAGGCAATACCATTCAGGACATAGCCATGGGCAAAGACTTCATGACTAAAACAAAAGCAATGGCAACAAAAGCCAAAATAGACAAATGGGATCTAATTAAACTAAAGAGCTTCTACACACAAAAGAAACTACCATTGGAATGAACAGGCAACTCACAGAATGGGAGAAAATTTTTGCAATTTACCCATCTGACAAAGGGCTTAAACAAATTTACAAGAAAAAGTTAAACAACCCCATCAAAAAGTGGGCGAAGGAGATGAACAGACACTTCTCAAAAGAAGACATTTATGCAACCATCAGATATATGAAAAAATGCTCATCATCACTGGTCATCAGAGAAATGCAAATCAAAACCCCAATGAGATACCATCTCTCACCAGTTTGAATGGCGATCATTGAAAAGTCAGGAAACCTCAGATGCTGGAGAGGATGTGGAGAAATAGGAACGCTTTTACACACTGGTGGAAGTTTAAATTAGTTCAACCATTGTAGAAGACAGTGTGGCAATTCCTCAAAGATCTAGAACCTGAAATGCCATTTGACCCAGCGATCCCATTATTGCATATATACCCAAAGGATTTTAAATCATGCTACTATAAAGACACATGCATATGTATGTTTACTGCGGCACTATTCACAATAGCAAAGACTTGGAACCAACCTAAATGTCCATCAATGATAGACTGGATTAAGCATATGTGGCACATATATGCCATGGAATACTATGCAGCCATAAAAAAGGATGAGTTCATGTCCTTTGCAGAGACCTGGATGCAGCTGGAAACCATCATTCTCAGCAAACTATCGCAAGAACAGAAAACCAAACACTGCATGTTCTCACTCATAGGTGGGAATTGAACAATGAGAACACTTGGACACAGGGAAGGGAACATTACACACCAGGGCCTGTTGTGGGGTAGGGGCTAGCGGAGGGATAGCATTAGGAGAAATACCTAATGTAAATGATGAGTTGATGGGTGTAGCAAACCAACATGGCACATGCATACCTATGTAACAAACCTGCACATTGTGCACATGTAACCTAGAACTTAAAGTATAATAATAAAATTTCTAAACAAAAATAAAAACTGATTTGGGTCCTGTCTCTGACACTTTTTAAGCACATGCTTAGTTGTGCATAATCAAATAGATCCTCTGAACCTTATTTGATTCATGATTACAATAGAGCAATATTTGGTCTACTTGACTCAGAGTTATTACGTAGTAGAAACAAGATCAAAACAGTAACATGCAAACTGCAAAGCAGTTGTGATTGTTAATTTTATGCATCAACTTGACTGAGCCATAGGGTGACCAGATTATTTCTGGATATGTCTGTGAGAGTGTTTCTGAATGAGATAAGATTTGAATAGTGTGAAAGGAAAATAAACCTTGGGGTCCCCAAATCACTAAGCTAAAGGGAAAAGTCAAGCTGGGAACTGCTTAGGGCAAGCATGCCTCTCATTCTATTCAAAGTCATCCCTCTGCTCACTGAGATAGATGTATATCTGATTGCCTCCTTTGGAAAGGCTAATCAGAAACTCAAACAAATACAATCATTTCTCTCTTCCAGGCCATAGGTAGAGGCCTGGAAGACCCTTCTCCTTTGAGTTGTCCCACCTTTTCTTCCAGTTATCCTGCCTTCCCAGACCAAACAAGTGTTCATCTTACATATGTTGATTAATATCTCATGTCTCCCTACAATGTATAAAACCAAGCTGTGCTTCAACCACCTCGGGCACATGTTGTTAGGACCTCCTGAGGCTGTGTCATGGGTGTGTGTCCTTAACTTCGGCAAAATAAACTTCATAAGACCTGTCTTAGATTTTTGGGGTTTGCAATAGGTATACTTAGCAAAGTAAATGCCTCTTCCCAATTTGAATGGGCTTCATCCAATTCACTGAGGGCCTGAGTGGAACAAAAGATGAAGAAATACATCTCCTTTTATTTTCTACTTCACTGCTTGAGCTGGGAAATTTCTTCTCATCTTCTCCTGCCCTCTGCTCCCCTGGGTCTCTGACCTGAAGACTTAGATTAAGTCTTCCTAGACTCTCTAGCTTGCAGATGGCAGATTGTGGAACTTCTTAGCCTACATAATCATGTGAGCCAGTTTCTCATTTTATATATGATTATACAAATGATGATGTCCGATATATATATATTGTATTCTCTAGAGAATCCTAATACAGTGGCTCATGCTATCAAGCATTATTATTTTCTTAAAACAGAGTTTCTTATTGGGAAATTATTTGAGTAACTGTGTATCTGAATGATGTGTTGGACCATAAGTAACATCGGCGATGATACATCCTGGGATCACCGAGAAAAGTAACTTCTGCCCTCACATATTAATTCATTTATTTTCATTGTCATTATTACTGACATAAATAATTTCTACAGATTTTGCATAACTTCTATGTCACCAACAACTCTTTTATTTAATCATGTCTTATAATTTCTCTCCTAGGTATTTACTTGGGTTTTTAATAAGATTAAAGTATTTTAATTTTAATAGCATTAAAATGGAGCTTGGACTAGTCAATGTTTTATTCTTTTTTGTATTCACAGCAATTTCTACCATCTTCAAGGTTAGCCTGACCTTGTTTGCATTATTTTCCAGTCTACTCATCACTTGACAGAAAAATTATTTCAACTATAATCAAGAACAAGCACTTAATATTGGTTCTCTCCTGCCAGGTAATAATCCTGTGGTAGACAAGATTTCTGAAATAGCCTAAACACTGAAGCCATGCTGTTTCCAGTTGGAGTTTTGCAGCACGTGGGGACCACATATCTGCTGAGGGCTATATTTCTATGATAAATGCCACATGCATACATGTGTGTGTATTTTAAAATACAGGGTATGGTATGCACCTTTTCTTATAGGAGCTAGTGATTGAGTCTTGCAGCAAATTAAAAAGGCCCTCAACATCTCTATCTGATGATGATGCAAAATGAAAACAAAGACAGTTTTCATTTTGCTGGAAGACCACATGCCAAATGGTTTTCATTAATGTCTAAGCATCTGAATGCTTACTGTCCTTTCTTCTTACAATAAGGAAAGCTATTGTGAATAAGCCAGTTACATTTTAAAAATTTATTTATTCAATAGATATTTGAGTGCATACCCTGTGCCAAGCACTAGATACTGAAGATATGGTAGTGAATAATCATATGAAAACCCCAGCCCACATAGGCTACATTCTGTAAAGACAGGGTAGAGTGAAAGTGCAAAGATTTTCAGCCTGGATTTGAATCTTGAACCCATTATTAACTAGCAGGTGTCCTTGCCCCAATTTCTTGGTCTCTCTGCACTCCACATTCTTCATTTGTTGAAATGGAGATGATGTCTACCTCACTGGGTTGTCAAAATGATTGACAATGGTAATCTGTGACAAGTGCCTGGTATATGGTGGGCACTGTTCTTATTGTAATATCCTGAGATATTTTACTTTTAAAGATGCTATGGGTTGAATGATGTCTTCTCATAAAAGATATGTTGGGGCTGTGTAGTTCGTAGTACCTAAGAATGTGACTTTATTTGGAGATAAGATCTTTATATTAGGTAATAAAGTTGAAAGGAGGTGGTTAGAGTGAGCCCTAATCCAATGTGACTAATGTCTTCATTAAAAAGAAAAGAAAGAAAATTTGGACACAGAGCCACACACACAGGGAGAATGCCATGTGAAGATAAAGGCAGAAATTGGGGCAATACTTGTATCAGACAAGGAGTGCCAAGAATTGCCAGCAAACAGCCAGTGGCTAGATGAAAGGCATGGAACAGATGCATCACAGCCCTCAGAAGGAGCCAATCCTGCCAACACCTTGATCTCAGACTTGTAGTCTTTAAAACCGAGACAAAAAAACCTCTGTTGTTAAGCTGTCCAGTCTGTGGTACTTGCTCATGGTAAGAGTAGCAAACTAATACCAAGGGTTTTACCTTTAAGAGTGAGTTTGAAGAGCATTTTTTAAAAATCCTATTTTATTGCACATGAGCACAGGCCATTCTTCTTATTGTCAATCATTCTCTTATAATTTCTTATAATCACTATAAACACCATAAACCGAATGAGAGTAAGAAAGGCCATAAGTATTTGTAAATTTTACAGGATAATGATCACACTGTAAACACTGTACCCTGGTTCTCTTTTTGGATATTAAAAATAAGTCAGGAAAATATATAAAATAACACTGAAAATGTTCAAGCCTATTTAAGGCAGTTCCATTCTCTTAAAGGAAACTAATCTTTGAAACAAGCCTCTAAGACTGTTTCCCATGGTGAGTTTCTCATCTTGACTTTTAAGTACGTCATCAGCTCATGATGCAGTTACAACCGCACAGTGAAATAGTGTTCTTGGCAATCAAATTGGTCCTGGGGTCAAACATTTCTTGGAGAATATTATGAAGAAATAAGATGAATGAATCAATTCTATTCTACATTTATTGCAATTCATGTTAGATGAAAAAATAAAATGTAGAAAATTGGTCACTGTATTACCAGCCACTAACATGGAATTATCAAGAAAATAAAGGAAATGAGATTTAAATCTGAGAAGGGGATTGTGTGCAATAACAAGAATTTGTAAATAGTTTACATTAGATCCATCTACTCATTCATTCATTCATTTATCAATTCGTTCAAAAATACGTAATGAGCTCTACTGTGCATATAACTCCAGTCTCAAAATTTAAACTGTTGTTTCAGAATTTAGAATTAAGAGAGATCTAATCTCTTACTGATTGATGGACATGACCTTGTACTTACTTGATTCTGGTAGAAAATGCTAATAAAAATAATCCAGAATTATTAGGAATCATTGACTATATTTATTTGAACAAGAAAAATAATTTTGATAAATGATGCATTATATTCTATTTCTGAATGTATTAGAAAATTAAAATCATTTAATAATAAATTTTGTTTGTATCTTGCCTAATTCCAAACAAACAGCGAGAAAAAACCAAGACTATAAAGAGGCTTGCTTATCTATTCAAGTAAAAGTAATTCAGAACTCTTAAAAAGAATGTTGATTTTGGTCTTTAGCTTCTTGATGCCTTCTTTCTGAAGAAATGACATGCTGTGGAGAAAACCTTTTTTATATTTGATTGTCTTTTTTGTCCAGGAAGTATTCCTAGCCAGTGTGTCATTATCTTTTAAAAGTATGAGAATACAATGAAAATTAATGGATTTCTTTAAACTAACAATAAACCTTCTTCATGTACCTTATTGTATTTTTCAAACAGCCTCTAATGGAAAAAGAATATTTTGTTTCTAAAAATTCCCCACAGTGTACCACCACTTCTTTTATACGTTAAAAGAATTCAAATTAATGTTAATCATTAAAAATGTAGGTGAAACAGTCTAAAAACCGATCCAAATTTTTAGATTGAAATTATCAGTCCTTGCCTAAAAGGTCATGTTTAGACAATAGAACAATTATCCTCAAATTCTCTCAAGTAAGAGGCCAGGTGTCAATATTCCCCAGAATGATTTGCAAGTTTCAAGTCCACAAATCCATTTAATTTTGCTTTAAATCAGCATCCACTGCTACACTCTGGCAACCCTGAGGTGTAAATTGGCTCAAAGATGTGTTTTCCTTGTTCTGCACATTTATCATCATTATCGTCATCATCATCATGTTAATTTAAATGCTTTAAGCAGTCCTCTATTTTCCAGTTTCTTATTCCAAAATTACTCATTACTGACTTATTCTTAGATAATCTAGACATTTAGAAGGTAATCAAGCTTAGTGTTAAAGACCAGCACTGGAGTCAGATGTCTGGGTTGGTGACATTACCTTACAACTTGTTAGCTGGTTGACTCATTTTTTGATTCTTCAGATTCTCCACCTATAAAATGATGATAATAACAGTCCCTATTTCAAAGTTGTATCATAATGATTAAATTTAATACTACCTGCAAGTACCTCAGGCAACAGCACTTAGAAAACGCTCAAGAAATGTTAGTCATTGTTCTTATCTGCCCCCGACAATATTTGTATCAGCAATCTCTGCTACAGTGGACTTTGCTAAAAGAAAAGACATTATCTAGTACACAGTTAATACTAAAAAAAACTTACACTAATAAGTGTCTGGCTTCTGAAAGGATTTGTTGACTTGCAAATCATGCTAAAGTTTACTTTGTTTAGATAACTAAGTACAACTAGGAACAAGTGGTTCTCTAGCTATGCCTAGAGAACTAGTTACAATTTTTAAGCTGTCTGGAATCTTAAATCCTAAGGTCTCTCAGATTTTTTTTCATTCTCCTTTTTTTTTTTTTTCCATAGCAACTAAATCAATTCCAAGAATCACAAAGAGAAAAAAGAATGACAAACTGAGGGTTGTAATCCTAGAAAATTTATAAAGTAACATAACAGCATACATATTCTATGTTGTACTTGTCATAACCCTAAAGAGTTCATATTTGTAACTAAAATTATACTGTCCTTCAGGAGTAAAGGCAGCTGCGAGCTCCAAATTCTTCCTTCTCTTTTCAAAACTCCTCTATAACTCCTCACACCCTCAGAGAATAAACTCACTTAGCAAAGCCCCAAAGAAGTGCTTGCCTAACCACTTGCGAATTAGATATCTGCTGGGGTAAACAAGAGAGTACACATGCAAGAATGAAGAGGAGAGGGGCCAAGACTGGGATATGCTCTGATAAAATGCACACTTCGAGGAAACAGTGTAACTGCACATTCAGCTCCTGTTCTCTAGGGAAGAAAAAGAAATGTGTGAAATTCAAGTTGAAATACAATGAACAGTTTTGTAATGAAGCTATATCACTTTTTGGAAAATTATGCAGATGAACAATGTATTATGGCAGAGGGAGCTGCAGAATAGCCAAGAAACTAGTTCCAGATGGAGACAGACCTCATGGTCAAGAAAGCAGTGAACCTTGTCTCCTGACCCAGAACTTGCCATTCTGCCGACTGCTGTTGATAAAATTGAAATAATAAGGAAGAACCACTAAAAATCATTAATTTTGCAAAACTAGTGGTATTAGAAAAAGCATGAGCTTTGGAATCTAAGACATGTGATTTGAATTATGTTTCTTCAGTTCTAGCTAGGTAATCTTGGGTAAAACACATTACATCTGAGCCTCAGTTATAGCTGGAAGACAAGATTATTAATACCTTCCCTCTTGGGATTGAGATAAAGATTGAATTAAAAAAAAACCTCCCCTCCCAAAAGTAATACATGTTCAGTCTTTGTCCTCTCCTGCACAAATGAACTCAGTGCCTCAGAAGTACAGCCAGGTAGATAGTCACATCCTTCTGTGGAAGCAATACAGACATCCTCACTGCATGTGAAATGGAAGAAATATTCTTGCATATTGTTTAACTGATGAATGAAATTAAAGTTAGAAACGCAAACTAGGTAGCCCTTATCCCATCATTTATATGTGTCCTTCCTGTCTACAGAACACAACTCAGGGAGCAAATAGGAGAACTACAAGGGAGTGATAAGAAAAAAATATCATTCTTACATCTGTTATTTAGCCAGATCTCCAGCTCACCCATTTTATTATAGTTAATAATGATGGTAATCATTCACTGAGCTAAAGAACTAAGGACTTTATACATGGAATCTCATTGAATTCTCAGAGTTGCTTTTGGAGATGAGTTCTTTCTTTATCTCCTTTTTGCAAATGAGAAAACAGAGCCTCAGAGAGGTTTAGAAACTTGTTTAACATCATACGGTAGCTATTGAAGTTGAAGTCATGGTTTGAATGCTTGTCTGATTCTACATTGTCTCTTCTTGTCCTTGTCTTTCCATCCCTCTGACCTTTGACTGCCACAGCCCTGTGGCTCTCCTTCATTGAATTACCTAGTTAGATATACCTCTCAAGATCTAGCTGTGATTCCTTCTCTTGGACATCACTTCAGGCTTGTTTTCTGGCTTGAAATCTCTATGAATATAGATAAGAGATACACTCAAAACCTTTACCTAGCCTCACAGGGGTTTATGCTTGTAGCATAGACATATCTTCATGACAAAGTGAACCAGGAGTGTTTGAAGGCCTACTTTGTAACCAATTGCATCAACATTAGGGAAATCACCAGGTACTTTCATCAGTTTCTTCTGTAAAATAAAAATTTATAATGTGCTTACAAACTACATAGCTCTTTGGGAAGTAGGCAAATTGAATTTTTCAAATTCTCAGTGGCCAGCTGGGCCATAAAACATAATTACTGATTTTTAATATGTACTTTGTGGCCTTTGCAATTCAAATATGATGGTTTTGACTGTCATCACTATCAGTGTGAAACAACGGGAGCTCAAAGAGAATCCAAAGCTTGATATCGTTCCTGCCCTCACTTTAGGGTTGAAATAAAAGTTCTTAAGGATTTGAAGAACATACTTAGGAGTTCTCTCCATAGCATTTTCATAGCACTCAAGGAAGTATAAGGATTAGCTACAGTGACCCTAAATGCTAATAACATAAATTTTCCAAATCAGAAAGTAAATATTCAGGGCATACTCAAGTACCACTGTGAGTCCCGAGATGTCTGATAAAATATGAGTGTTTGGGTTTTGGTGGCTGGAAGGATGGAGTGGGGCTAAGCTTATAGGTCAAAAGTTACTTATCTTTATTCTAAGAAAATGTGAGCCCCATAAGTTATCTCTACCTTGATGATCCTTCTTTTACAATTCCCATTGTTAACACTTAATTTCTGTAACGTTACCTTACAAGGTTTATTTCTCAAATGGAATTTCTGCCTCCAAACATATTATGCTAACAATCATATTTTCTTTTTTAAAAATTTCTAAATTCATTTATGCTTTTGTTCTTACACCTATCAATGCATCCAACCGTATGTTTATTGAACAGCTATTTATTGAAAGCCTGTTCAGTGCTAGGTACAGGGAATTTAAAACTGAATGGCATGGTTTCTGCCAAGAGGAATATATTAGAAATTTATAGAAGGCAGAATACTATTATATAACATTATCAGAGCTATAATAGTATACAGAGGAATTGTTTTGAGAAAACAAATTTGGGCAGAGTGCCCATGCATAGGAAACAATAAATATGTGTTGGATGAAAAAAAGAACACGTAATCCACAGGTTAAACATGGAAGGACCTCAGTTAGGATAGTATCTCATGATAAACTTTTTTTTTTTCTTTTTACAATGTAGCACTTATTTTAAATGATATGAATTGATGACAAGTCAATGCACCTATATTATGGAACAGTAGATATCAGAAAAAGCTAAAGGAAATCTCAAGAGCCACATAATCAAATAGATCATAAGGACACACAAACCAAATTAACTGTAATGAAAGATAACGTGAGACAAGAACAATGAGAAATAAATAAATAACAAATATGGGTGATTTCATAGTAGGAAGAGTACTATTTGTTAGGGGCAACTATCTTAGAATAAAAAGTACATGAGTTGGACTTTGATGGGTGGGGTCCTCTGCATAAAGTCAGAAAAGGACATTGCAAGTGAATATAAAAATAGGAGAGCAAGGAAAAAATATGGGGAATTATGGTATTCGTTCAATCTGGCAGAAATCCAAGATGGAATGGAAAACTGGAAAACGCAGGTTTATATCAAAAGAGAAAGGAATTTTCTCCTAAGGGTTTGAAATCCATGGTGGGTAAAAGGGAGATGTTAAAGTATCTGGGGCTAAAGACTAACATGATTATCTCTAAAACCCAAATATGCAATTATGTGTTAAATACTAAATTTCATTTTCCAGATTATATTGAAATCGTCAAAGGCCAGCGTGGTGGCTCACGCCTGTAATCCCAGCACTTGGGAGGCCGAGGTGGGCGGATCACTTGAGGTCAAGAGTTCAAGACCAGCCTGGCCAATATGATGAAACCCTATCTTTACTAAAAATACAAAAATTGGCTGGGCATGGTGGTGTGCACCTATAATCCCAGTTACTCTGGAGGCTGAGACATGAGAATCCCTTGAACCTGTAGGTTGCAGTGAGCCAAGATCACGCCACTGCACTCCAGCTTGGATAACAGAGTGAGACTGTCTCAAAAAAAATAAATAAATAAAATGAAATAAATAAAGAAAGAAAGAAAGAAAAGAAAAAGGAAAAGAAAATCTTTTTTCTTTTACCTTTACCCAAAACAGTTGTATTTTTCCATCATATTTACATGTGATTTATTTGAAGCCATCTGCAGTTTGTTTGTTATTCTATTTTGTTTTCTTGCCCAATAGCTATTTATTCTGTCCCTGTTGTTGTTATTAACCTTGGCAGCAAGCATTTATCTATAACACCTTCAGAATAGAAATTATTCAGATTTGCAATAATTTGAAGGCTGAGATCAGGATGATGCATTTTTGTCCATTAAGGAAATGTTCATATTCCAGTTTTAAGCAGCTCATATCTGTCTACCAAACTCAAGAATACTTACATTCTGAAATATATGAAATTACAAGTGTTAATTTTTTATGCAGATTGTTCTGCTATTCTGTTTTCTTATGCTTACCACTCTGGCTGAGCTCAGACTATGAATAAGTGATTAACTGGTGTGAACTATGTGGCCATGTTGATGTTCAGAAAGCTATGCTTGATGATCCTATCATACATAGTGTTTTGATATAAGCATTAGATTTAAGTCTTAGGAATTGTACTTTTCACACATATGTTTAAATGTAGTGACAATTTCTCCTAATGTTAAAATGCATTCTCTGATAAACAAGGCTTGAATGTTACTGGTGAATACTCTGGAGCTCAGTTAGCTATCTCAGTTGCTACAAAGTTATAGCTATGACATGGTTGGTTTGACAGAGAAGGAGCTACCCTCTTTAAAAAAATAAAATAAACTCCAGCCTACAACCTGCAGAGGATGCTGCATGCAACACAGTGATTATGAATCCTACCAGATTTTCAGTCATTCCAGCAATTGCCTCTTTCTCATATGGAAATCTTTGTAGCTCTGTCTTCAGAAGAAAAACAAAGGCAGAGGAAAAACAAAAAGGAAATTCCTGTGGTAAGAGAGCTCAAGATTCTTGCTCTGGCACTTAAAAGAACAAAGCCAGTAATTGCCAGAGTAGAATAGACAGAGCACTAAAGATGGGACTGCAAAAAGTACTTGGGCTAGCTAGCTCAAGAAAGTGAAAGGCAGATTACACATGATAGCCCTTGAGCTAAGAGAAACAGCTATTATCCTAAAGCTGAGGAGAACCCAATTTAGCAGTAAGACTAGGGATGAGGGAAAAAACACAACAACAATAAATCCTATCCCTATAGTCCCTGGTCTTTACCCAGTCAGAAAGTAGTAGAATGAGGAACAGAGAGGGAAAGAGAGAAACAGAGAGAAGGAGAGAGAAACAGAGAGAAAGGGAGGGAGGGAGGGAGGGAGGGAGGGAAGGAGAGAGAGATGGTTCCAATTTATTATGTCAATTATGCATTAAAAATGGGGTCGTTATGGTCTTAGGAATTGTACTTTTCACACATATGTTTAAATGTAGTGACAATTTCTCCTAATGTTAAAATGCATTCTCTGATAAACAAATGCATTCTCTGATAAGTTTTGGTGTTTTCCAAAACTTATATGTTGAAGTTTAATCACCAATGTGTTACTATTAAGAGCTGAGGCATTTAGGAGGTGATTAAGTCCTGAGGGCAGAGCCTCATAAGATCAGGGTCTTTAAGTGGCTTGAGGGAGTGATTGGCTCTCTTCTGCCCTCCTGCCATGTGAGGACATAGCATTTCCCTTCTAATGCAACACTCAAGGTGCCATTTTAAAAGTGGAGAGAACAGCCCTTATCAGACACTGAACTTGGTGGCATCTTATTCTCAGACTTCCCACCCTCTAGAATTGTGAGAACATAGCTTCCTATGATTTACAAATTATCCAGTCTCAGGTTTTGTTGTTGTTGTTGTTGTTGTTGTTGTTGTTGTTGTAGCAGCATGAATAGACTAAGACAAAATCTTACCTTACCTTTTGACCAAACTAACATGTAGGGACTGGGAAAGGAGAAACATAACCTGGTTTCTTGTATCTGATTTGTCTTACTTGTACCTTTTTGCACCCACTTGATTCTTTTCTATCTTATTGTATGCTGCTTACTTTATTTGCCTATCTCAGTGTTATTTTCTTCATTAGGGTCTGAGCCAAGCTCTGTCCTGTATGCTGAAGACTCTACCTAATTGGACATACATATTGCCTTTTAAGAGCTTGAAAGGAAGATCAAAATCAAGACTGGGTCAGGATATTTATTTTTAGCAAGTCATACATTTTATATTCAGACAAATTTTATAATTTGAAGAATGTTCATCATTCCAATGGAATTTTGATAAGAATTTCACCCAACCCATGCAGCTATGTCAAACAGAAAAATCCTGATGGAAAATCATGGCTCCATGGGGAGTTTGCTCTGGTGGAAATACATCTGTGTAGGAGTTCCTGTTAAAAGAAGACACATAGCTACATTTTACCTGCCAGGGATTTTAAGTCTACATATGCAAAGGCAAAGCTGTTACTAGCTTGTAAACACAGAATCTCTGGGGAGCATTTGCAATCTGACATCTTTCCATGTCTGCTGTATTTGATCCAAGATAGCAAAAATGCAAGTGGTTTCCCAGAGACTACCTATACAGGCAGGTTTGGAGCTAGTGTTTGTATCTTGGAGGGATTGTGAAATAAAGCGTACCCATTTTTAACTCTCAACACCTCTTGCCAGGCTGAGATAAAATGGTGAAACAAAGTGGTCAGCCTGGGGTTGTGAAAAGAGGGTGGGATTTGGATTCAGCAAGATGTGAGTTTGAATTCAAGCTCTATCACTGTTAGTTGGGGAGTCTCTACGATACACTTTGATTAGGGTAGTAATACCTACTAGAATTGGAGTGATTAATGGAAACACTGCATAAAATAATCTTATTAGAATGACTAGAATTTAAGAAGCTGTTACACACACAAAATAAATATGACATTGTTAGTTTGACAATACTGACTATACTACACATAAAAATAAAGTTCAAATCTGTGGTTTAAGGTTATTCTTACAACATTATGACCATTTGTGATTAAGAAAATCATATCTAATACATGTGCTTATGTAGGGATACATACTTTCCCCCCAAAATAGCTAAAATGTATGGAACACATAATATGTGCCAGGCCCTGTTCAAAAAAATTTGCATGCATGATACTCAACCATTTATATTAAATCCAATTATTAGTCCAATATTATCTTCACTCTGCAGCTTTGGTAACTAAGGCCCACTGAGGTTAGGTAATTTGCTGAAGGTTACACAAATACTAAGTGATGTAGCCAAAGAGATTTAGGCAATCTGGTTCTAGAGCCTTGAAGTTACTTATCATACCATACTACCTATATTTTCCCGAAAAAGTCAACAATTATTGTTAGAGTACAGAGGAGCCTCATATAGTCTCAATTTGATTAATATCACTCTTTTCTTGATGAGTTTTAAGTTGAATAAAAAATAATGGATATAATTCTAGTTACTGTATGGTTAATTGCTAAAACATTGTAGCACAACCTATATATGTTCTGGATTACACAGGTGAAAGAATAACAGAGCAAAATTTGGAATGGCCAAGAACAGTCTTCATTCATTTGTCCTTCTATCTATCCATAAATCCATTCATCCACTAAACCATCCATCCATTTATTTGTCAATCCATTCATCCATCTATCTACCTATCCTTTCTGATTGCAGTAAAGGGATGCAGAGCAAAATTTTAGAGTTAGGTAGACGTAAATTCTAATTCCTGTTTTATCACTTACTAGCTGAATGGTCTTGAGAAATTAAGGTAACCTGATTGAGTCTCCCAAAATGGAAAAAAAATTAAAATTTACTTAATGGGAGTGTTATGAGAATTAAATTATGTTTATAGACTTCCAGGCACAGTATCTGGTACAAAATTAACACTCAATAAAAGACGGTTATCAATATTAACATTAAAGCTTTTATGTCAGGTACTGAATTACCATTATATTCTGAAGATATAAAGATTAATAAGACACATTTATTGCCCTCTAAAAGATTCCAGAAGTTTAGTAGGAACTTTACACAAGTGTGATAAATGTGGAATAGTTAGTCCTACCATCGTTTAGGGATAAGGAAATCAAGTATACTAACAGTAGTTGGCTGGGCATGGTGGCTTGCTCCTATAATCCCAGCATTCTGGGCGGTCAAAGTGGGAGGATCTCATGAACCCAGGAGGTTGAGGCTGCAGTAAGCCATGATTATACCTCTACACTCCAGCCTGGGTGCCAGAATGAGACCCTGTCTCTAAATTTTTTTTTAAAGAAGAATATAATTTGTTGAGATTTTCTGATGTTCAGACACTGAGCTAAGCAGCTATATCACTTATTCGCTATCTAATTTAATTCCGATGAGAACTATTATTACCTCTATTTTACAAATGACGAAAGTGAGCCTTAAAGAAATGCAGTTTGTTGCTTGGAGTCATACACTTAAGAAAGGGAAGAGCCGAGACCTTAACCCAAGTTATTCTTAATGTGTAAAACTAAGAAGACTGCCGTTAAGCTATGTTTTAAAAGATTACCATCCATTTTTAAGTAGATAGATATCGAGGCATATTAAAGACACAGAAAGCAGTAAGGAAAGTGACAAAAAGAAATCCAACTATGTGGCCCAGTTAGAAAATATCAGGTGATTCAGTGTTCATTCAAAAATTGTTTATTGAGGGTCCATTACATGTCAGGGATCTTTCCTAGATACTGAAGGTGCACAGCTGTAAAACAGACTAAAATTCCTGCCAACATGATCCTTATTATGTATTCTCTGGGAGGGAGATACCCAAAGTAAAATTAAAAACACACGATTAAGAAGTTCATTAGAAAGTAATATATAAAACATATACTATAGTATAAAACCTATATTCTAAGTGCTATTGAGAAAAAAAGAAGCAGAGAAGAGTTCAAAGTAGGTTGAAAGTAGGGAGATTTTCTGGTTTTAAATGGATAGTCAGGGAAGGCTCAGCCAAGAAGATGATATACGGACATACAAGCTCTGAAGCGCTGAGAGTGAGTCATTTGGGATATCTAGCAGGAAAGCTTGCCAGGTACAGGAGGTAGCATTTGCAAAGACCCAGGAAGGAAGAATGACTGGCATGTCAGAGGAACAGACAGGAGGTCATGGATTTAGTAATGCAGAGGTCGCAGATGACCTTGATGATAGCAAAACTCTGAACAGAGAGAACTCAAGAGACAGCTGGAGGGGAAAAACTAGAGACTGTTCCTAAGTAACTCTTTGGAGGAAGAAATAAAATAAGGAAATAAGTGAGGTTAAGAAATATATATATTTGTATATATGTATGTGTTTATATATATGTGGGTATCTATATATATCTATATGTAGACATATATTAGCAAAACATAGAAAAAGAAACTAGCAATGCAAGAGAGGAAAAGGAGAATTCTAGAGCCAAATCTTTGAGTAGTGAAAGGGGTAGGGATCCACTTCATAGATATGGTTGAAGTATGAAACTTGTGCATGTCTGGTGGGGGTAGGGGTGAAGGTGGGAGTGATTGAGATCAAATAGGGCAGTTCAGCCAGAGATTAAATCAGGGATGTATAGGAACCAAATCTTGAAGGCTCTTCCATTACAGGCATAGATGTTTGGACTTTGTGCTAGTAAAAATGAGGGTCTTTAAGGGTTTTAGGTACAGGAATGAAATATTCCAATAAGTTTCAACAGGAAGGTGAAACTTCTGATGAGCTTTGAGGCATTTATGGGATTTGAATACATGAGAGGTAAAAGAAAGAACAATCTAGGCAACAAGTTCAACCGTAATAATGACCCAGAATGGGAATAGTTTTGGCAGATAGGTAACCAGTTGAAGGTGTGTGCTGGCAGGTACCTCTGGGGGAAAGAACGGAAAATGGGAGTTATACCTAAAAGGCTCTGGAATCAATCTGCTTACCAGGTGCAGACTCCATCACATACTATCTCTGTGACCTTGAACATGATCCCTAATTTCTTGCTATCACTTGATATGATAAAGATAATAATAGCACCTTCCTCATAAAGAAAACAAAATTAAATCATATGGATAAAATATTACCTGTATGCCTGACACACACTGTTCTCACTAAATGTTAGGTGTTACTCTATATAGCATCTTAGGGACTGGGAGAGGATATAAGAGATTGGTTCCAGATTTATGGAATGTACTAGAAAGAAACATGATTGAAAGCACTATGATTTCAGGAGGCTGATTATATTATGTAAATCTAAATATTGATCTCTAATATTCAAATTCATCATATTAAAGGTCAAGGCTTACACAGGATTCATCTAGATTAACCCTGGAGATAATACAAGGGTCAAAATAGCTCTTAAAGTTTAACAATTAAGCAGTTGAGCTGTGGAAATGGAAGAATATATACAAGTAGCTTACACACACAAAAAAACACACATATATAGAGTAAATAAACACAATGGGGATCTCCATACTGCTACCAAATTTTCATATTTTATGAACCAAAATGTGCTAGAAACAAAATTTGGTGCTTCAGAAGAATGTCTGATGAATGATCATTTATTTGTAATTAGTTACTTGAATGTACAGCAACATTAACACATGGAAGAATTCAGACAAAAAGAACACAGCACTGTACTTTAGAGTCTTTACATTTTCTAGAAGCCTAAATTATAGAGTCTTATCTCACCTATCATGAGAGCCAGTTGCTACTTATGTATCCATTTGATTTATCTGAAAATTCCATTTTATAAAGTTTCTATATATTCGATTTATCAAACTGGATAGAGAGTTCTTTTTTCAAGTTTTCCAGTTCGGTGAATAGATAGATAGACAGACAGACAGACACAGATATATATATATATATATATATATCTGTGTGTGTGCATATGTGTGTGTATACAACATATTGCTTTTCCTTGTTAAATAGCTTGTTAAATTCAGTTCTGTTTCATGCATTAAAGATCATAGCAGGTAGGTTTCTAAAAAGTCATCATAGATTCTACTCTGTTTGGGACTACATAGCTAATATCTGCAACGAAGGTGAAAGTGAGAAAAATCACTTATTTGGTTTTGCAACTACAGATTTAACTCTCAAGCATTAAGATATTTTGTCAAAGTGGTGTTGAAAGGTATCTAGTAAATTCATGAAATCTCATCCTTCAATCCAAAATGACTACAAGGAATATGAACTAAAAAAGCCAAAAGAGGCTATCACATGAATAATTAGATATTAGATCCGGCAGTTTTTGTGTTCAGTTCTCAAAATACTGAATATCTCAAAATGATGAGGAGTCAATACAAGACTGTTAATCAAGTTTACAAGACAAATTTTATTCCCAAGTTGACAAGTACCAAGGTAAACAGGAAACTTAACTGTGCCTCATATGGTTGTGTTGTTAGGATTTAATTTAAGTGACTGGATGCCTACTAGATTATTGGGCAGAAAATATGATTTCAACATAATTTTGCCATTAATTAGTCTTAATGGATAGGATAAAATGGCTCAGTGAACAGATTATATTGAAGAAAAAATTTTCTAATGGCAAATAAGCCTGTAAGAATATCCTTAGCCTAAGCAACATAGCAAGACTGTGCCTCTACAAAAAATAGCAAATTATCTGGCTGTGGCGGTGTGCACATGTAGTCCTAGCTACTTGGGAGGCTGAGGCAGGAGAATCACTTGAGCTCGGGAGTTGGGGGTTGCAGTGAGTTATCAACATGCCACTGCACACCAGCCTGGGCAATAGACAATCTGTCTCAACAAAAGAATATCCTTAAAATACAAAGATAAAATATAAAAAATTTTGGTGAGATTTTAGAAAGTAGAGAGATAGAGTAGCCAATTTAATACAACTTTCAACTAAAAAGATCTGAGAGACTTATGGAAGTTTGTGTTGTGGAAATCTAGTGTTTAGTTTTCTCAGCAGATATTTTCTTTCCTTTTGGTAATAGCAGCTGGGGTTTCCTTTGGGAACCAATTCCATTTCATATTGTCGTGTTATTTGTTATCAATAATAAGAGCCAAAAAATTCAAGGCCAGACTACCAAGGTTCATGGGCAGGTTCTGGCCCAGTGTAATGATCAACAAGTCATATAATCTTCATAGAGGTTGGGTTTCTCATTTGTATTTTATCTTGTTTATTTGTTTATTTTTTTGAGACAGAGTTTTGCTCTTGTTGCCCATGCTGGAGTACAAAGGTGTGATTTCTGTTCACTGCAACAGAAATCACTCCAAGTGATTCTCCTGCCTCAGCCTCCTGAGTAACTGGGATTACAGGTGAGTCACCATGTCCGGCAAATTTTTTGTATTTTTAGTAGAGATGGAGTTTTGCCATATTGACCAGGCTGGTCTCAAACTCCTGGCCTCAAATGATTCACCCACCTCGGCCTCCCAAGGTGTTGGGATTACAGGTGTGAGCCACCACACTCAGCCTAGGATTTCTCATTTTTAGAATAGAAGCAACATTAGCACTATGTGAGTAAAATGCCACCACAAATACTTTGCAGAATTATTGCGACAATTGCAATAGAGAAAGGATTGCTACATCGATATTAAGAACACCTAGGGGGTGCTTGCTAGTGTAAACCAACATGACTAACCACAGTAGGTGAGTATATTAGTTCATTTTCACCCTACTAATAAAGACATACCCAAGACTGGTTAATTTACAGGGAAAAAGAGATTTAATGGACTCACGGTTCCGTGTAGCTGGGGAGGCCTCACAAACATGGCAGAAGGTGAAAGGCAAAAGGCATGACTTACATGGCAGCAGGCAAGAGAGAGAATGAGAGCCAAGCAAAAGAGGTTTCCCCTTATAAAGCCATCAGATCTAGTGTGACGTGTTCAGTACCATGAGAACAGTATGGGGGAAACCATACCCATGATTCAATTATCTCCCACCAGGTCCCTCCCACAACACACAGGAATTATGGGAGCTATAATTCAAGAGATTTGGGTGGGGACATAGCCAAACCATAGCAGTGAGCTTCATTACAAGTTTTTAAAAATGAAGGCAACAACAGGTGAACTGTATGGTATGGGCATGATAACTCAATAGAGTGTTTTAAAACATAATGGCAGTTTATTTTCATCAATGGTTGATCTTTTCATTATCAACATGAGAATAATGAATGTATCTTATATAAAATGAAGGATCAGGTTGATGTCTACTTGACATTCCCCATGAACTACACTGGTATTAGGGAGACATTAGATACACCCAGATATACTGGCTTTGGCTTCCTGGGAATGGAGTGTAGCTTGGTGACAGCTGGGCAGAGAGCCTCAGGTAGGTTCCCCATTCATGTGTAGAGGACACAGCCATGTCCAAGTATTTCTTGGACTTATTTACACCATCAGTACCCTAATGACAGAAGAAATACAGCTTATTTCATATTCATTTTTAAAAGTAACCTTAAACATCAGGCACACAGAAGAAGTGGTAGAGAATTCGGAGGTAATAGGGGAACAAAAAGCACTTAGTGTGATAATTTAGAGTGTGTGTGGAAACTTCATGCAGATTTCAATTTCCCAACAGCTTGCAAATGGGTTACTCAAGTATTCAAAAGCAGAAGTTTCTAGAGGTGCATTAGTCATAAAGGCCACGGAATGTAGCCTTTTATGTTTATTGTTTTCATTTACATTCTGTCCAACCCTGAGTCTTGTCGTCTAAAAGGGTGTGACACGTGTTCAACTGCATCCAAGAATGTCTGCTGAAGCTGAGTCCCGCCACTGTAGAATAAAAACTGCCTGGTTCAAATACCAGACTCACTTCCCAGTAAAGCTGGCCATTGACTTGGGCCATTTACTTGTATTTTCTGAGCCTCAGTTTCTTCATCTGTAAACTGAGGGGCTAATAATGTCCATACAGTATAGTAGTAAAGGTAACATGGGAAAATGTATGTCAAATGCATAGTTCCAGGGATCTAGTGTTTTTGATTAAGAGTATAACAAATAATTATTATTATCACTGTTACCCTTTTTGTGATTTCTTTTTTTTTTTTTTTTTCCCCTTGAAACAGAGTCTCATTCTGTTGCCCAGGCTGGAGTGCAGTGGCGCCATCTTGGCTCACTACAAGTTCTGCCTCCTGGGTTCACACCATTCTCCTGCCTCAGCCTCCCTAGTAGCTGGGACTACAGGCACCCGCCACTACGACCGGCTAATTTTTTTTGTTATTTTTTTAGTAGAGGCGGGGTTTCACCGTGTTAGCCAGGATGGTCTTGATCTCCTGACCTCGTGATCCACCTGCCTCGGCCTCCCAAAGGGCTGGGATTACAGGCATGAGCCACCGCGCCCAGCCATTGTTACCCTTTTTGATACAGTTGTGGGGAGTGAAAATACTCAGGTTCAAAAAGGTACCTTTCAAGGCAGAGTCTCCCTCCTAAGAGATTAGGAATTTCAGAAACACAAAAGGAATCAAGATGGATAGAGAGTTTCTCACCACCTGAAAATTACAGCCTAAACTTTTAACTTCTAACTTTTACCCCAGAGTATCTTAAGTTTGGGAGGAAATGTTTGTGTTTTCTCTAAAAGAAAAGCACAGAAATGCCTTTTACCTAAATTATTATTATACAACTTGTTTTTTCTTCTTTTGAAACCTCTGTGGCAGTTAAAACTTATATATTAAAAGGAATTTAAAAAGATAACATTTGCAAAATTTTGTGAAACCGAATATAATAATCTCCAAAGTTTAACGCGTTAGTTTTCCTTAAAGTAGGAATGGTTTCCATTTACTCCCTTCAAGATAAAACTAAGAATCTTAGGATGGTATGCAAGTTCTTCCATGATCTGGATCCCGGATTTGGATGGTAGCATGGTGCTATGAAGCATTTCACCAGCCCCATAAGCCTATTCGTAGTTTGGTAAACATAGCCAGATCTTTCAGTAATCCATGTTTTTTCATTTACAGTATTTTTCATTCTGAACAGTCATTCTTCCCCAGCCATCAAGCTGGTTAGTTACTGCCTATCCTTGAAAATTCATCTCAAGTATATGCTCTTCAAGGAAGTGTGTTCTAAATGTCTCCATCCCCCACATCGTTAAGTTACTGGATCTTAATCTGTTTAAAGCATCCCTTCAGACCTGTATCATGAAGTTTATTATCACTGTTATGTTTGCCTGTTTGCCTGTCTCCCCAACTTATTTGTTCATGCCTTGAGAATAACGGGTCTTCATATTCCCAAAAGACCAGGCACACAGGGGACTCAGTAATTGGTCCTGTGTAGATTTGCGGATTGTACCCAATATGAAACCATGTTAAGCAATGTTAAATGCTAGAGCAGTGACACAGAATAAGTTAATAAATGCATATGATAGATTATTATATCCACAGCAGAAGAGGTTATTTTAAGAACTACTGCTTGTTTTGTGTCTGAGTAAAGATGGAATATCAAACAATTTCTTTACAATCAAACGAAGCTTACTTCCAGATAGGAAGACATCTTTTTCCTTTTTTCTTTTCTTTATTTTCAGTAAGGAATTAAATTAGAAAAATCATTTGCATTTTTACATTAGTCTTCTCTGAATATGCATGGCTGGTTGAATTCTGTCTGACACCTTCACAGAACTCGCTTAAGTAAGCCTTCCATTGCTAAATAAATTGCATCCATTCTAATTAAAGATATGTAGAGCGTACTACTCGGACAGGAGAAGCAAAGTGCTATGAAGAGCTAGAGCTTCCATGGTAACCCTGCCAGGGATAATATAATTGATTCAAATGGTCTCTCCTGCCACGTACTGATTCCATGCCAACAAGCCTTGAAAACTGTCCATCATTTCACAGAGCTATTTATAGACCAAGTCCAGCTGAGACAAATAAATGGTGATAGAACTTCCAGAGACAATTACTACAACAAATCATGAAAGACACTCCTTGCTTTCTAGCTCATTTAGTGATTGATTACCATCGACAAGGTTTAAATAATTATGTAGTGAATATATGGGTAATTTATAGAAAGAAAGGGAAATGCGTGTATCAATTCTTTTTGTATAGGGGATCTGCTGTGGGAGAAATAACTCAAAACTCAAATGGTATAGGCACCACATTAGGCTTAATATTGGTACATCATTCTGCCTCATTGCTGGTTGTTCGCATCCAAGCTTGTCAGGCAATGTGTGAGAATATTACACATACATAACATGAAGTCATAAAGCCACATGAAAATGAAGATTCAGAAAGTGAGACAAAGCTTGGGTAGCACAGTACTTTTTCATTCCCCTTACAGCATATTATAGTTCCTCTGGTCCTAACCAGAGTGAGATTGAGAAATGAGTTGATTTCTATAAACCAAATTTCTCAACTCTAGTAGCTCATATTCCTGACATTTGGTTTGGTTGCTGAATTTGTCAGCAGCACTCAAGGTGGATCAGGTGGTGTTTCACTGGAAGATTGGTATTTGTGCGTGGTGGTGGTGGTGGTGGTGAGTACTTGCTATTTAGGATGCCATTTGCACTAAACTGATTTCATCAATATCCTGGTTAGACTAACTTGTCCAAACATTCCCTTCACTCCAGGTATTTCTCACACTTTAAATTTGCTCCTGCATTGCTATGTAGGTTACACTTAATAGCCTGCTGATTTAGAAGCCAGTCTCTCAGTCAATCATCAAGTTATCAGGCAATTCGTTTAGATTAAACTTAGCAGAATATTCACATTGAGCTCTTTCAGCTCATATTTGCTTTTGAAAATCTTGAGATTTCAAGCTTTCATATATTTTACTCCCTCTTTAACAAAATGTTAGCACTATCTACTTTTAATATACTCTTTTTTCAATATGTATTGGTATCTAAAGCCATAATAAATTCCTTTAATAAAAATTCTCCAATAGATTCATTTTCTTCTTTTTTGCTGCACAATATTATCTCACAGTGGCAGTGATGGGAATCTGCCCTCTATTTTTAGAGGGTGGGATGAAATAGAGAAGCCTTATAAGTTGGCTCTAAATTCTAGAAGCTGAAATCCAAGGCTCTTTCCAAAAGTTGGTGGCTGGTTTCCTATCTTTGCTCTTGTTTTGCTCTGAAAGAACTCCCTACTTAAATGTTAACCTGTTGAAATACTACCATACAATTAATACTACCTAAAACTTTCTACCTTTTCCCTTCCAATTGCATTTGATCATGCCATGTTCTCAACCTTCAAAGAATTTTAAAACAGTTTCCAGATATCCCTTAATACAAGGGATATTTATATGTACATTTATATATTTTTAAGTGATCACAGAAATTTAGTCTTTTACAAATCTCTATATTCTTTTCTATTTTGTTTAAATTAAAATATAGAAAGGAACTAGAGCAAGACACCTTTATACATACTACATAGCTGTCTCCATGATGTTTATTAACAATTTTTCAAATTAAAAAAAAACACAGGGTTGAAATCATTTTTTCTTTCTTCTCCAGACCAAGTCCCTCCTTCTTCCTATTCTGTCCAATGGGTTAAAAGCAATCATTAAATCATTATTCATCCTTACAATCCATTTTAAAAATAGACATATATTGTCTATGCATGAGCAATATATCATACTGTGAGTTTTCTTAATTTACATAAATTCTACTATAGTGTATTATTATGTTGCATCTTATTTTTGGTGTTCTACATTATTTTTGAGATTTCTGTTATTTTATATTAACCTAGTTCATTGCTTTAGACTGCTGCATAGTATCTCCTTGTATGAATTTTTTCACAATTTTGAATACTGTTAGCTCTACCTTCAAAATATATTCAAAATCCAACTACTTCTCACCACATCCAGGCTACCACTCTGAATTATCCTGTCTTGTTTGGATTATTGAACAGTCTTCTCCCATTCTGCATTCTTCCTCCTCAGAGAACCTACATCTATTCTCAATGAAACAGTCAGAGTGACTCTTTTAAAAGGTATGTCATATTATGCCACTAACCTATTCAAAATCCTCACGTGGCTTTGCCTCTCTTTCACTCAACACTTTAAAACAATGCTGCATTTAACTTTACTAGGTGGGAGAGTTTCTCTAGGGTGAATGCCTGCAAATGAAATACTCTCTCTTTCATATTACTTTCCCAAGTGATTATAGAAAGATTTATAGTCACAGCAGTGACATATAAACTGTTCTTTTAATGCCTTCATAGAACCCTAGCATATAGCTTTGTAGACAATAGATGGCAAATAATTATTTGAATCCTTCATCCTTCAAGAAACAGTTCCTCTATTACCCACTTACCATAACTCTTTTTTTTTTTTTTTTTTTTGGTGTTAAGGTTTTTTTTTGTTTGTTTTGTTTTTTGTTTTTTTTTAAATTTATTATTATTATACTGTAAGTTGTAGGGTACATGTGCATAACGTGCAGGTTTGTTACATATGTATACTTGTGCCTTGCTGGACATAACTCTTTTTCTATATCTCTTTCAGAAAGATTCATGCTTGGCCTTCCTGTATAGAAATTTTGTAAGTACTTCCATTTTTGCATCTTCATGCTTCTTATTGTAATTATGTATGTCTGCTCCCCACCTGCCCACCCCCATCACCCACTTCCCCACCATAGTAGTGCTTGTTCTCTGGAACTGGGTCTTCATTGCACCCTAGTAACTAAGAAGAAAATGAAAAGTTCAAATTGGAGATGATCTACTACCAAGAACAGAGGAATTTTCTTACACATATAATCCCCTTTTCATATCACTGTAGTTGCTATTGGTGATTGATAGATATTGCTATTTTTTCCATTTTATAGATGACAAAATTGAGGGTCATTATTTTCCCATTGTTAAAGAAGTAGCAAAGGGCAGAATGTACATTGTAAAAATGCTATACTAAAACCTCAGCATATTTTACTCTTGTCTGGGATACAGAAAGGACTTTGTATACCCTTTTACTAAAATACTTCCTAATACTATGTAAATATTGCTATATTTGATTAGCCAATATAAGATTTTATTTACTTTGATCACATTCTTAAGTAAAAACAGCCTCAACAACTGGAAAAAAATACAATTTTCCTGTCTTTTACCCATGGGTTGTGAGTGTGTCTCTCTGTGTGTGGCAGGGTGGGGGTGGGGGGATGATGAGGGGGAGAGAGAGAGAGAGAGAGAGAGAGAGAGATATCCTATATTGTGCTTCTAGTTTTAAGGTCAAGTACAGATCACTTTGAATTTGAGGGATTTTTGACAATTATTGATGGTTTGACTTTCAAGAATAAATCAATGAAACGCTGAGAAACAAGAAGCACCTTAAAGCCTACTTCCACAAAGTGGCCATGAATGAAGAAAATGAGACATTGTTAACCTGAAGCCATAATCGTATCATTGGCTATAGATTAACTACCTGTTATTCACCATATTGGACAGACCTACTTTGTTCCTACACAACCCTTAAAACACATTTTCCTCCATGCTCCAATACCTCTCCCCACTACTCACAAATACACTATATTTCCATTGTTCTCTCTCTCTCTCTCTCTCTCTCTCACACACACACACACACACACACACACACACACACACACACGAACTGGTTTCAGAAATAGCCCATTGGTTTTCACAACAAAGGGAGAGGCACCTGAGAAGCTTGTTGCAAGGTACATGTTCTCAGCTCAGCACCATTAACTCTAGGATGCAAGAGTCAAAGCTCTTGTTTGTTGCTACTGAAAGGCAGCTGTGGGTGAAATCAGCAGTGTCATTGTCTAAAGATTCTGGCAATGGGTTTAAGTAAACAACTAAGAGATGTTCTGTGCCTTCATTAATAACTAAATGTCGGTGTGAGAGAAGGCATGAGATGTCATTTCTTCCAGTTACCCCACTGGCTTTATTGAAAACTCAGTTTTGAACAATGATTCTCTGCCTTTTCACTGTCACCCAATTAAGCCTGAAGCTTTTATTTTACCTTTTCAAGATCTCTCTCTCTCTCTCTCTCTCTCTCTCTCCAGGAGGAATAGCACACAATGGAGGGTTTTCACAGCATTGCAGGCAGAGAGTAGATTTGTAATGATTAGCAATGACACATTCTATTTTGGGACTAGATTTGTCATTCATATGCTTTCATTCTCCAGGTAACATTTTTACTCAACTTTTAAAAATACTTGGCATTCTTGGCTCATTCATGTACATAGAAAAGATATGTAGCATTACTCCCACCCAAATCCTTTCAAGTTACGTTGAATGTTGTCACTGAAATCATGTGTCACGTATAACAGAGCTCACCCACTAAGCTGATGATTCCTACAGATGAGTTAAAGTTTGAATTCACTATGGTTGATTTATTCTTAGTTTTAAAAACCAACTTGGGCTTCATATCTTGCCAAGGATTACCTATCTATAATCATTATAACCATGTCAGTGGGTGCAATGGAATTGGGTCTTCTCACCCATTTTGGAATTACCAAGGAATAAATTCATGTTTCTATGACTCCCAGCTTTATTTTCTGTCAACAGTTATTCATTGAGCAGGAGATGCCCTGGAGATACAGCAGTGAGCACAAAGAGACCCAGTAACTCCCACATATCACCAATGGTCTAGCATGGAGACATATTAGTCAAACACATGCATATTTAAGTAAATCATTGAAAGTATCAACAGGTTGCAAAAGAGACAGGAGAAGGAACAAGAGCTATGGGAGCCTTAAGGAAATGGAACAGCAAATGTTGAGGAAAGGGGAAACACTTCAAAAAGTTATCCTAAGTAAATGTTGTATGACCTTGTGATGTATGCAGGACATGGGAATGGATGGAGGGACAGATTTTCCAACAGAGATAACAGCACATGCTGAAATATGTAGTACTTGGAATAAGAACAGGACAGAGAAAACTCTGCCATGGCCAGAGGTCACTGAAAGAATATGGCAGGTCATGAGCCCAGTGAGGTAAACAGGAACATACAGGACATCATAGGCCATGGTAAAGACTATGGCTTGTATTCTAAGGGCAATGGAAGATCTAGATGGGCTTTAAGCAGTACAGTGATCTGACCAGGTTTATGTTAAAAGGAGAATCACCATATTAAAGTTGAGGATAGTCATATCTTGCATTGACAATATCAAAGGATTAGTATAATGATCTAAGAAGGTCAATAAGTTCAAAGTAAAACATTAAAATTCCGAGCATCCAGTAGAGTTAGTAAGTGCACTCTGAGTATAATTGTAGCTATCAGAGTATCTGCTTCAATCTATTATTCAAAAACACACATAAGTGCTCAAATTTTACAATTCTCCACTGAAAATGGAGCATCAATAGAAGATCCCAAGATTTAGTAACATCTACCCCTGCAGTGGCCTTTAAATCTGGTTATAAAGAGGCCTATTGCCACTTAATTGTTTTATCTACTGCACAACAAGCTGAACCCATGGCTCAAATCTGAATTATCCATGAAACAAAATATCAGAAGATATAAATGGGGTATTACCACACATCATTTGATATAACCATTATTAAAACCTTAAACATAAAATTCATCAGCACATATTTATTGAGTGCCCACAATGTTCCAGATACTGTGTATACAACAGTGACTACCACCGTTTGAATTATGTCTCCCAAAATTCATATGTTGACATCCTGACTGTCAATACCACAGAATATGACTGCATTTGGAGATAGAGCATTTAAAGAGGTAGCTAAGTTAAAATGATGCCATTAGGGTGCGCTCTAATCCAATGTGACTTGTGCCTATTGTCAGAAGAAATCTGGACACATAAAGAAAAACCTGGGATGTACACACACAGAGAAAAGATCAAGACTCAGCAAGAAGTCGGCCATCTGCAAGCCAAGGAGTGAGATACCTGAAGAAACCAACCCTGCTGACACCTTGATCTTGTACATGCAGCCTCCAGAACTGTGATCAATAAATTTCTGGTATTTATGCCACACAGTCTGTGATAGTTTGTTATGGCAGCCCTAGAAAGGAATACATTGAGGAAGTTAGAAATCTTTTTTTTTTTTTTCGAACAGTTTACGATCTGGTGGGGAACAGAGAAAAGGTGCAAAAAAAAAAAAAAAGAGAAAATAGGTTCTTTGATAAAGGGAATATAAGGTGCTATGGGACACCTACACTTAATTTCGGGGTCAGAAAATGATCACTGGAGAAACGTATCTCTATGTTGAAGTCTATGTAGGAGTAGCAAGACAAAAAAAGAGGGTGGAAGAGTTTTAGAAAAAGAATGCATGCAACCATGTATGCAAAACCCATAGACAGGATGACAAGTGTGAGGATCTGGATACTTTGCATGGAGGGGTCACTCAGTGAATATTTGCTGATTTTTTCAAATAGATTTATCTATTACATTGTGGTTAAAATATCTTCAGATTTTACCTGGATTTATGCAAATGCCTGTTCACTGGTTTTCCTGCTTCCATTTTCTGTCCCTATTACCCTGTTTCACCATAACACCCAGAGGTTTCATTTAAAAATCTGAATTACATCTAGTCACTGTCCTTAAGTAGCCTTGGGGACTTCCTATAGCACTTCCAAATAAGCAAATACATAGATAAATAAGCAAGTAAATATATTAATAATTAAGTAACCCCTTACCTGCAAAGTTTGATATGATCTAGCTCATGCCTACCTCTCATACCTACTTTAATTCTATTCTCTGACCCACCCTACCTCACCCATCCTTAGTCACATGGGCTTCTTGCAGGTCCACAAGAGCATGCCAAGTTCAGTCCTACCTCACAGCCTTGTACTTGTTCTTCCCTCTATCCAGAATATACTTTCACCAGGTTTTTGCACGTCTGTCTCTTTACCTCATCAATTCCTCAGAAAGTCTCTAACTCAACTGTCTAAATACCCCTTCCCTCCACTTCTCTACGCAATTATGTATTGTATCACTATCATTTATTTTTTTATGTTCAATAGCATTTGTCCTATATTAAACCATATTAAGTGCTTTTTTTCTCCTATCATCTCTCTTTCTACCCAAATTAAAATTTAAACTCAATGGGAGTAGAAGTCTCATCTGATTGTGTACTGCTTTCCCCAGCAAAGTGACTGGAACACAGCAGATATTAAATAAGTATGTGTTGAATGAATAATATTAAACCATCCAAGTTGATTCTGATTGTAAATTCATATCATCTATCCTAAACATGAAACAGGGAACAATGGGAAGATTTTGAACCATTCCTAGAAAGTAGAGACAGGCGCCAGCGACACAGAAGACCGGTGATTTCTGCATTTTCAACAGAGGTACTGGGTCCATCTCACTGGGGAGTGCCGGACGATCGGTGCTGGTCAGCTGCTGCAGCCCGACCAGCGAGAGCTGAAGCAGGGCGAGGCATCGCCTCACCTGGGAAGCGCAAGGGGGAAGGGAATCCCTTTTCCTAGCCAGGGGAACTGAGACACACAACACCTGGAAAATCGGGTAACTCCCACCCCAATATTGCGCTTTAAGCAAACAGGCACGCCAGGAGATCATATCCCACACCTGGCCGGGAGGGTCCCACGCCCACGGAGCCTCCCTCATTGCTAGCACAGCAGTCTGTGATCTACTGGCAAGGCAGCAGCGAGGCTGGGGGAGGGGCGCCCGCCATTGCTGAGGCTTAAGTAGGTAAACAAAGCTGCTGGGAAGCTCGAACTGGGTGGAGCTCACAGCAGCTCAAGGAAACCTGTCTCTGTAGACTCCACCTCTGGGGACAGGGCACAGCTACACAACAACAACAAAAAAAAAAAAAGCAGCAGAAACCTCTGCAGACGCAAACGACTCTGTCTGACAGCTTTGAAGAGAGCAGTGGATCTCCCAACATGGAGGTTGAGATCTGAGAAGGGACAGACTGCCTGCTCAAGTGGGTCCCTGACCCCTGAGTAGCCTAACTGGGAGACATCCCCCACTAGGGGCAGTCTGACACCCCACACCTCACAGGGTGGAGTACACCCCTGAGAGGAAGCTTCCAAAGCAAGAATCAGACAGGTACACTCGCTGTTCAGAAATATTCTATCTTCTGCAGCCTCTGCTGCTGATACCCAGGCAAACAGGGTCTGGAGTGGACCTCAAGCAATCTCCAGCAGACCTACAGCTGAGGGTCCTGACTGTTAGAAGGAAAACTATCAAACAGGAAGGACACCTACACCAAAACCCCATCAGTACATCACCATCATCAAAGACCAGAGGCAGATAAAACCACAAAGATGGGGAAAAAGCAGGGCAGAAAAGCTGGAAATTCAAAAAATAAGAGCACATCTCCCCCGGCAAAGGAGTGCAGCTCATCGCCAGCAACGGATCAAAGCTGGACGGAGAATGACTTTGACGAGATGAGAGAAGAAGGCTTCAGTCCATCAAATTTCTCAGAGCTAAAGGAGGAATTACGTACCCAGCGCAAAGAAACTAAAAATCTTGAAAAAAAAGTGGAAGAATTGACGGCTAGAGTAATTAATGCAGAGAAGGTCATAAACGAAATGAAAGAGATGAAAACCATGACACGAGAAATACGTGACAAATGCACAAGCTTCAGTAACCGACTCGATCAACTGGAAGAAAGAGTATCAGCGATTGAGGATCAAATGAATGAAATGAAGTGAGAAGAGAAACCAAAAGAAAAAAGAAGAAAAAGAAATGAACAAAGCCTGCAAGAAGTATGGGATTATGTAAAAAGACCAAATCTACGTCTGATTGGGGTGCCTGAAAGTGAGGGGGAAAATGGAACCAAGTTGGAAAACACTCTTCAGGATATCATCCAGGAGAACTTCCCCAACCTAGTAGGGCAGGCCAACATTCAAATCCAGGAAATACAGAGAACGCCACAAAGATACTCCTCGAGAAGAGCAACTCCAAGACACATAATTGCCAGATTCACCAAAGTTGAAATGAAGGAAAAAATCTTAAGGGCAGCCAGAGAGAAAGGTCGGGTTACCCACAAAGGGAAGCCCATCAGACTCACAGCAGATCTCTCGGCAGAAACTCTACAAGCCAGAAGAGAGTGGGGGCCGATATTCAACATTCTTAAAGAAAAGAATTTTAAACCCAGAATTTCATATCCAGCCAAACTAAGTTTCATAAGTGAAGGAGAAATAAAATCCTTTACAGATAAGCAAATGCTTAGAGATTTTGTCACCACTAGGCCTGCCTTACAAGAGACCCTGAAGGAAGCACTCAACATGGAAAGGAACAACCGGCACCAGCCATTGCAAAAACATGCCAAAATGTAAAGACCATCGAGGCTAGGAAGAAACTGCATCAACTAACGAGCAAAATAACCAGTTAATATCATAATGGCAGGATCAAGTTCACACATAACAATCTTAAACTTAAATGTAAATGGACTAAATGCTCCAATGAAAAGACACAGACTGGCAAACTGGATAAAGAGTCAAGACCCATCAGTCTGCTGTATTCAGGAGACCCATCTCACACGCAGAGACATACATAGGCTCAAAATAAAGGGATGGAGGAAGATTTACCAAGCAAATGGAGAACAAAAAAAAGCGGGGGTTGCAATCCTAGTCTCTGATAAAACAGACTTTAAACCATCAAAGATCAAAAGAGACAAAGAAGGCCATTACATAATGGTAAAGGGATCAATTCAACAGGAAGAGCTAACTATCCTAAATATATATGCACCCAATACAGGAGCACCTAGATTCATAAAGCAAGTCCTTAGAGACTTACAAAGAGACTTAGACTCCCATACAATAATAATGGGAGACTTCAACACTCCACTGTCAACATTAGACAGATCAACGAGACAGAAAGTTAAAAAGGATATCCAGGAATTGAACTCATCTCTGCAGCAAGCAGACCTAATAGACATCTATAGAACTCTCCACCCCAAATCAACAGAATATACATTCTTCTCAGCACCACATCGTACTTACTCCAAAATTGACCATATAATTGGAAGTAAAGCACTCCTCAGCAAATGTACAAGAACAGAAATCATAACAAACTGTCTCTCAGACCACAGTGCAATCAAACTAGAACTCAGGACTAAGAAACTCAATCAAAACCGCTCAACTACATGGAAACTGAACAACCTGCTCCTGAATGACTACTGGGTACATAACGAAATGAAGGCAGAAATAAAGATGTTCTTTGAAACCAATGAGAACAAAGATACAACATACCAGAATCTCTGGGACACATTTAAAGCAGTGTGTAGAGGGAAATTTATAGCACTAAATGCCCACAAGAGAAAGCAGGAAAGATCTAAAATTGACACTCTAACATCGCAATTAAAAGAACTAGAGAAGCAAGAGCAAACACATTCCAAAGCTAGCAGAAGGCAAGAAATAACTAAGATCAGAGCAGAACTGAAGGAGATAGAGACACAAAAAACCCTCCAAAAAATCAATGAATCCAGGAGTTGGTTTTTTGAAAAGATCAACAAAATTGACAGACCACTAGCAAGACTAATAAAGAAGAAAAGAGAGAAGAATCAAATCGACGCAATTAAAAATGATAAAGGGGATATCACCACCGACCCCACAGAAATACAAACTACCATCAGAGAATACTATAAACACCTCTACGCAAATAAACTGGAAAATCTAGAAGAAATGGATAATTTCCTGGACACTTACACTCTTCCAAGACTAAACCAGGAAGAAGTTGAATCCCTGAATAGACCAATAGTAGGCTCTGAAATTGAGGCAATAATTAATGGCCTACCAACCAAAAAAAGTCCAGGACCAGATGGATTCACAGCTGAATTCTACCAGAGGTATAAGGAGGAGTTGGTACCATTCCTTCTGAAACTATTCCAATCAATAGAAAAAGAGGGAATCCTCCCTAACTCATTTTATGAGGCCAACATCATCCTGATACCAAAGCCTGGCAGAGACACAACAAAAAAAGAGAATTTTAGACCAATATCCCTGATGAACATCGATGCAAAAATCCTCAATAAAATACTGGCAAACCGGATTCAACAACACATCAAAAAGCTTATCCACCATGATCAAGTGGGCTTCATCCCTGGGATGCAAGGCTGGTTCAACATTCGCAAATCAATAAACATAATCCAGCATATAAACAGAACCAAAGACAAGAACCACATGATTATCTCAATAGATGCAGAAAAGGCTGTTGACAAAATTCAACAGCCCTTCATGCTAAAAACGCTCAATAAATTCGGTATTGATGGAACGTACCTCAAAATCATAAGAGCTATTTATGACAAACCCACAGCCAATATCATACTGAATGGGCAAAAACTGGAAAAATTCCCTTTGAAAACTGGCACAAGACAGGGATGCCCTCTCTCACCACTCCTATTCAACATAGTGTTGGAAGTTCTGGCTAGGGCAATTAGGCAAGAGAAAGAAATCAGGGGTATTCAGTTAGGAAAAGAAGAAGTCAAATTGTCCCTGTTTGCAGATGACATGATTGTATACTTAGAAAACCCCATTGTCTCAGCCCAAAATCTCCTTAAGCTGATAAGCAACTTCAGCAAAGTCTCAGGATACAAAATTAATGTGCAAAAATCACAAGCATTCTTATACACCAATAACAGACAAACACAGAGCCAAATCATGAATGAACTTCCATTCACAATTGCTTCAAAGAGAATAAAATACCTAGGAATCCAACTTACAAGGGATGTAAAGGACCTCTTCAAGGAGAACTACAAACCACTGCTCAGTGAAATCAAAGAGGACACAAACAAATGGAAGAACATACCATGCTCATGGATAGGAAGAATCAATATCGTGAAAATGGCCATACTGCCCAAGGTAATTTATAGATTCAATGCCATCCCCATCAAGCTACCAATGAGTTTCTTCACAGAATTGGAAAAAACTGCTTTAAAGTTCATATGGAACCAAAAAAGAGCCCGCATCTCCAAGACAATCCTAAGTCAAAAGAACAAAGCTGGAGGCATCACGCTACCTGACTTCAAACTATACTACAAAGCTACAGTAACCAAAACAGCATGGTACTGGTACCAAAACAGAGATATAGACCAATGGAACAGAACAGAGTCCTCAGAAATAATACCACACATCTACAGCCATCTGATCTTTGACAAACCTGAGAGAAACAAGAAATGGGGAAAGGATTCCCTATTTAATAAATGGTGCTGGGAAAATTGGCTAGCCATAAGTAGAAAGCTGAAACTGGATCCTTTCCTTACTCCTTATACGAAAATTAATTCAAGATGGATTAGAGACTTAAATGTTAGACCTAATACCATAAAAATCCTAGAGGAAAACCTAGGTAGTACCATTCAGGACATAGGCATGGGCAAAGACTTCATGTCTAAAACACCAAAAGCAACGGCAGCAAAAGCTAAAATTGACAAATGGGATCTAATTAAACTAAAGAGCTTCTGCACAGCAAAAGAAACTACCATCAGAGTGAACAGGCAACCTACAGAATGGGAGAAAATTTTTGCAATCTACTCATCTGACAAAGGGCTAATATCCAGAACCTACAAAGAACTCAAACAAATTTACAAGAAAAAAACAAACAACCCCATCAAAAAGTGGGCAAAGGATATGAACAGACATTTCTCAAAAGAAGACATTCATACAGCCAACAGACATATGAAAAAATGCTCATCATCACTGGCCATCAGAGAAATGCAAATCAAAACCACAATGAGATACCATCTCACACCAGTTAGAATGGCGATCATTAAAAAATCAGGAAACAACAGGTGCTGGAGAGGATGTGGAGAAATAGGAACACTTTTACACTGTTGGTGGGATTGTAAACTAGTTCAACCATTATGGAAAACAGTATGGCGATTCCTCAAGGATCTAGAACTAGATGTACCATATGACCCAGCCATCCCATTACTGGGGATATACCCAAAGGATTATAAATTATGCTGCTATAAAGACACATGCACACGTATGTTTATTGCAGCACTATTCACAATAGCAAAGACTTGGAATCAACCCAAATGTCCATCAGTGACAGATTGGATTAAGAAAATGTGGCACATATACACCATGGAATACTATGCAGCCATAAAAAAGGATGAGTTTGCGTCCTTTGTTGGGACATGGATGCAGCTGGAAACCATCATTCTTAGCAAACTATCACAAGAACAGAAAACCAAACGCCGCATGTTCTCACTCATAGGTGGGAACTGAACAATGAGATCACTTGGACTCAGGAAGGGGAACACACACACCGGGGCCTATCATGGGGAGGGGGGAGGGGGGAGGGATTGCATTGGGAGTTATACCTGATGTAAATGACGAGTTGATGGGTGCAGCAGACCAACATGGCACAAGTATACATATGTAACAAACCTGCACGTTATGCACATGTACCCTACAACTTAAAGTATAATAATAATAAATAAATTTAAAAAAGAAAAAAAGGAAAAAAAAAAAAAAGACAAATGAGACTTAAACTAAAAATCTTCTTCACAGCAAAAGAAGTAATTATCAGGGCAAATGGGCAACATCCGATGCAAGTAAATATTTGAAAAGTATTCATCCAATTAAGTGCTAATATCCAGAATCTGTAAGAAACTCAAACAACTCAACAAGAAAAAAAGCAACTCCACTAAAATGTGGGCAAAGGACATCAACAGACATATTTCAAAAAAAGATAAAGACATACAAGTGGCCATGAAACATATGAAAAAAAAAAAAAACTCAACATATCTAATCATTAGAGAAATGCAAATAAGGCCACAATGATCTATCATCTTACACCAGTCAGAATGACTACTATTAAAAATTTTAACACCAACAGATGATGATGAGGGTGTGGAGTAAAAGGAACACTTAATCACTGTTAGTGGGATTGTAAATTAGTACAACCTCTGTGGAAAACAGTATGGTGACTACTCAAAGAACTAAAATTAAAACTACCATTTATGAGTGAGAAAAAAAAAAAAAGAAAGTAGAGACAAATGTAATTCCATGGTACAAAAAAGGCAGCATTAAAACTACCTCCCAGATTGATGTGGAATAACTTGTAGCACGTTAAGCCTGTGCCTGTAAGAACACATTGAACATTTCCCGTGTGCTCACATATCACGGTGAATCAGAAAGGACGGAATTGATCCAGAGAATTTGCCAACTGGTATTGTCATTTGATTCTGAGCAAGATGCTTAACCATATAAAGTGTCCTGTAAATTATGGATGACAACACTGGCCACATCTACATCACATAGCGACGGTTTGGGAGGTAATAGGATTTTTACTTGAAATAGCTGAGCTCCCTGGAGAGAAGGCAGAAAGGGGACATGAAATAAATTGCAGCCAAATACCATTAACTCTATATATTTGCAACATAATTTACACTGATAGACTAAGCTATCATGGCATTAAGAGGGGTGCTTTGTGTCTTTTCTACAGATTACCTCCCTTATTGATCTCCATTTATTTATCTTCTACACCTTATGGAATGGGGTTCCCTGAGGCTTTGTCAATACAGACTTTCAGGGTAGAAAGACAGTACTAGAAGCAACTGGGTAGAGGATAGCACTACCACAAAGGCACATCTAGTCCAAAGAGTAATGGCATTCAGAGTTTTGGAAGCATAGATTTAGATGAATGTGTTGCTTAAAATACTGATGGAGTGAGAGAGGTGACCAATATTGTTCTGGTTAAAGGGCGTTCATGGCCAAACTCTATTTACCAGAATATGAGAGCAAATCCTGAGTGATTTAAGTAGGAGTCAAGACAGAACCCCCAGCAGGAGGTGGGATAAATGTTAAACAGAGAATGCTCCACACAAGACTCTAAGGCTCTACAATGGGTTCTGGGCCTAGCAGAAAATAAGAACACAAAGATGAAGAGTTTATAGTACAATGGTTAGGAGTATGGGCTCCCATACTGGAATGCCTGTATTTGAATCCTCTATCTCTTCCATTTCCTAAGTTGAGCGACCTCAAGCAATTCACTTTTCTGCTTTAAAAAGAAGATTCCATTTCTTCATCTCCATAAGGGATCAGTGCTAAAACATAGAATGATTGCGAATAGTAAAAGGATTCACATATTTAAAACATCTAGATAGGATTCAGCCACATAATAAGTAAATAGTAAATTTTGTTTTTCATTATCATTGTCATCACCATCATATCCCTTATCAAGGTACTGGATTGTGGCCATGAAGCTTAGACAAAGAGGTTAGATGGGGCAGGGGTTGATGGAGCCCACCCGAAAACATTTCAAACCAGGTGCCACAGATTTAACTGTGGAATATCAGATACAAAAATCTGTTGGAGAAATGACTGTGTCCCAAGTGCCACTAAATTATGGAACCCAGTTTTCCAATAATTTTACTGGCCAAGTCAAAACTAGTTCAAACAAGGGATTGAGTAGATACAACTTTGGGAGAACTGGGACAAACCATAGGAACTTGATGATCTAATGGTCATCAATCAAGGAAAAAATACCACACTTATCTCTTTCAAAGGATAGATGTGAGTCTGTAATAGGTGGTATAAATATGGGGAAATTACTTTTTAGTAGCAGATAACGTAGAAACAATAAAGAAGTTAACTAACTTTTCAGAACCTGGGGGTTTGTATGCAATTGCATTTTTCATTATGTTCTTGTATCCTTGCTCTTTCTTAAAGTGGAATTACCTTTCCTCTTAGACAATAAAGAGAAATTGAACAACTGCTGAGACAATAATTTTCTTCACTAAATAGACATGAAGTTCCTCAAATAGTATATAAGAGAGATGATCTTTGTTTTACTGTTTATCGTATCAGTCACCTGGCCTCTAAATTGACCTGCAAGCAGGGCTATAATTTGACCATTGTTGATATTCCAACCAGATGCAAGTGGAGTTATGAAAGACTGTCATTAAAAAAAAGAACTTAGGGAAAATGCTTTCCATATTCTCTATATCTCCTCTTGGCAAAACACATAATTTCCCCTGTTGAGATACACCTTAATAAAAATTCTCATTAATGCATTTGTTAATTCATACAATATTTATGAGGATTACTATTAGTCACACATGTGTTTGGCAACGCCAAGGCTACAACGAACAAGGAACATTTAGTCCCAGCCTTAAGAAATCCTATTTTCCAGCAGATTCAGTATAAACAGAGAACGGAGGAACACGTACATTTTCATTCCTCAGGGGAGGGAGGGGATATGACTAACATTTCTTGAGTGTTTATGGTGCCAGACACCATGCAGGACACTCTATAGATCTTTGGAGGTGCAGCTTATCTTCTTGCAGGTATACTCAGTCAATTACATCACCACTGTAGTTGCCTATCTAGCCTCATAATCTTCAAGGAAATAAGTCCACAAAGCTTGAAAGGAACAGAACATCCAGAAAGCTCACTTCCTACACACACTATCCTTCCTCTTGCACAGTGTAAACTTTGAATTCTCATTTTAGTAGATAACCCACCAAAGAGAGGTAACTTCATTTTGCTATGGGCTACAGAAGGTGAAGATACAAACTGCATTTAGGAGGCAATGGCCTGAAGGTAGGTTAATTCCATGCCTAGACTTAGACCATATTATCTTTAAACAGAGCAGGCAGGAGAGGAAGGGAACGAATATCAATTGATGCCATTGCCTTCACAAATCCTTGATGAACTGCTCAGTAGGGACTAAATAATTAGTAGTAGCTATTGTGTTTATTGTGTACAGCTAAACCAGAAATGAGTGTTCATGGAAATGTCATTCTATAACCAAGAAAAAACATAAGGAACAATGATCAGTTTGACATTTTAAACAAGAGGCATATTTTCATTTGGTTCAATAAGAAAAGTTTCTAAGCAACGTTTAATTATATTTTACACCAGATTTCAGGTGTGCTTAATTGCTGTATTAACTTCTTTACCAAGGTCTCCTAAAATACACTTGGTTACTATTCTGAGAGTGTCTTTAGTCTCTCTTCATGAAGCTTGGTGAGACAACAAACAAATGATATGTCATCAAAATTAACTTGTTAAAGGGGACAAGAATTAAAATTATACCTTAAAAACTTTTCCATTTCTGAAAAGAAAAACAATGCACACTATTAAATTCCTGGCTCAGAAAGTGAACCAATATGAATCCTCTCTTGAATCTAACCAACCATTTTGGCTTGCTTGGGACTATAAGGTTTTGTGGACATTGGACTTTCAGTGTTAAAATGGCAGAGTTCCCAGCAAATCAGAATGAGTTAGTTACTTTACCTCTCTTCATAGATTTGTCATGATAATTAAATAAAATAATATCTATCAAAGGCATATCATAAAATACTTCGTACTCACAAGCATTACAAAATGTCAGCTATTGTTAAAGTACTTACTCTGACAGGTGTTGCGCTAAGCAGTTAGTTTTACAAGAGACCTTTCTGCTCCTGAATAACTCAGCTTGCATAATGGATGTCAGGGACAGCTCAGAGAGGGGAATGAGTAGACAGCAAGAGATATCCTTTTCTCTGGGACAGGATGAAAGGCATTTACATACAAAATTGCAATAGTAGGGACAGCTGGAGAGGGCTGCTTTGAGCCTGAGAATAGACTCCTGAGAAAGATTTCAGGTGTGCTGAAAGATTTCAGGTGTGCTGAAAGAAAGACTGAGGGAAGCCAGTGAATTATCTATAGCTGAGTAAACTATAATGGATTACCATCACTAAAATATATTTATTTTATAGTCTAAAAGCAAATGTTATATTTTACACATATATATAACCATATATAATAAATACATATGTAACAACACATATATATAATTTTTAAAAGTCTCAACTGTTCCACACTAATTATACCTCTGAGTCTGAATTTTCTTGGCTGTATATGACATAAGAAGTGTCCCTATTTCATAATGAGGCTTTCTTCAATGAGTAAATGAGATAATTTATGTCTACCACTTTTCATCTTTTAAGTACTCAATATACCCATTGATTATTATCTTTTTACCTTTTTATAACAGTTTTATTGGGGCATAATCAACATATCATATAATTTAACCTGTTAAAGTGAATTATATTGAGTGAATTCAATAGTGTTCAGTACATGCACAGTTGTGCAACAGTTACCACAATTAATTTTAGAAGATCTTTGCCCTCCAAAACATCCTTGTGTCTAACCTTTTAGCTATTACCCTTCACTTTTCCCCAACACTCCAGGCCTAGGCAACCACCCTAGAGAATTGCCTATCCTGGATATTTCATGCATATTTCATTTAATTCAAATTATACAATACGTAGTCTTTTGTGACTGGCTTCATTCATTTAGCATAATATGATGATCCATGTTGTATCAGTAAATCATTTCTTTTTATTGCTAAATAATATTTCATTGTGTACATGTAATAACTTTATTTATAACTTGATGGACATTTGAGTTGTTTTCATCTTTTGAGTGTTATAAACAATACTGTCATGAACATGCATGTGCAAGTTTTATGTTGACATATATTGTCTTGTTTTTTTTTTCTTTGAGACAGAATCTCGCTCTGTTGCACCGGCTGAAGTTCAGTGGCACAATCAAGGCTCATGGCAGCCTTGACCTCCCTGAGCTCAGGTGGTCCTCCCACAGTAACTTCCTTAGTAGCTGGGACTATGGATGTGTGCCACCATACCCAACTAATTTTTTTGTAGAGATGGGGGTTTTGCCATGTTGCCCAGGCTGTTCTTAAAGTCCTGGGCTCAAGCAATTCATCTGCCTCAGTCTCCCAAAGTGCTGGGATTACTAGTGTGAGCCACTGCACCTAGCACATGGACATATATTCTCATCTCTCTTAATGAATACCTTGGGTATATTTTTGGGAGTGAAACTGCTGGGTAATACAGTAATGCTATGTTTCATTTTTTGAGGAACTGCCAGCTATTTTTCCAAAGTAAATGCATCATTTTACATTCCTGCCAACAGTGCATGAAGGTTCTAATTTCTCCATATACTTGCCAACATTTGTTATTATCATTGTTTTTATTATAGCCATCCTAGTACGTGTGAAGTCGTATGTCCATGTGATTTTGATTTTCATTTTCTTGACAGCAGATCATGTTGAGCATCTTTTCATGTGCTTATTGGCCATTTTTATATCTTCCTTAGATAAACCTCTATTGAAATCCTTTGCCCTTTTGAAATCCTTTGCTCTATTGAAATCCTTTGCTGATCTTGAGTGTTGGGTCACTCAGGATCAGCAAAAGAAGGAAAAACTTGCTAAGCTAAAAAGAGGCAGATACAGGATTAGGACTAATGTTCAGGTAATATGGAAACCCAAAAAGCAGAACGATTTTTCAGATGCTAGGTGGCCACCCGAGCATACTGAAGTAAATGAACTCAACCTCTCTTCTGATACCTTCTCTGATCCTCCAAATTTTATCAGGAATATGCCCTAAATGCATATCTTTGATGCTCCCCTAATGTGGAGAATAAAATTCAAACTTCTCAGCATGCCACTCAGACCTACCCATTCTTGATATGCCCCACCATTCCAGCCTCGCTTGACGCCATTCCCTAACCCTGTACATCACTCAGCTGGAAAAACCACAAGATTCTCAGTGACCTACAGGAAATTTGCATTATTCTGTCTGCTGGAAAAATTCTACTGATTCTACAGGCAGCTCAAAAGTCTTCATCAGCTGTACTAAATTCTCCTTGTCCCCTGCAATCACATTCCTTTCCTTCCTCAGCACACATACCGTTCCTTAATTCAACCAGTAATGCTGTGGGAGTGTGATGTTCCCGATGTGTGCAAAGTAATGGAGGCACAATAGTGGACATAGTCCAGTCCCTGACACTAGGAAGCTGAAAGTCTAGCCAGAGTCTGTTTCCACTGCTATCCTGTAAACTGTCTGAGCCCAGGGATAATATCATTAACTTTTATCACCTTACCAGCAAGCACATTCCCTGGTAAAATCTAGATTATAAAAAAGGTAATTCTGATATTTTACTGAAACTACCAATACTCATACATCTTACAGGAAGATAGACTCTTTTGCTAATGACAATAAATGGAAAGAAACCCTGGCAATAAACTGCTGAGAACTGCACAGCAGCACTTCCCAGCTATCTGCCATATGAGATTTAGAACAAAACAATGCAACCCAAATGGGAAGGTAGAAGTGCACAATGAATATGCAAAGCTATAAACTAAGTGACAATTTTTGTCTTGATTGTGTGAGCGAACTATTAAGAAGATTATAATTAAGAGTTCATTTCTTATAGTACCAACAAGCATTTTAATCAACCTTGATAGCATTAGCTCCAATTACCATTAGTATACTATAAAGATTCTGTTTTAAATTACAATGAGTCAATAAATTCAAGATGGCACTTTAGGAGTAAATGTTAACAGGACCTTATCATTTTCCCGAGCAATCACAAGCTATGGATGGGGACTTTGTGAAGGCACAAGCAACAGTGGGATTTACAAAGAGTGATGAACTTCACAAATGTTGTTTGTACTCTGGTGTGAAACAAAAAATTATCCTTAAGAATGTTTGATGACTGTTTGATCTATGAATTTTTAGCTTTATAGCTTTAAAGAAAGACATTTTATTTAGCCAAACAATCTAATAGACTAACAAACTCAAAATAAAGGCTGACAAAGAGAGTCCTTTGAAATTCTCATTATTAACTTACAACATTTGCATAAATTTGAACAGAGATGGATGGCTTTAAATGACTGTCACTAATTAAGAGACCGAAACAAAAAAAAAGACTAATAAAACATTATGTACAAAGACAAGCACATTAGCATATCCTATCTCATATCTCCCTTACAATGACATGAAGACAAATATTCCTGATTACACCTGAAGCAATAATGTAACTAAGGCAATAAATCACTTGAAGAAACCTAAGGGGCTTCTTTTTAAACACATTGATTTGAGTATTAGGACTGTCACTGAAATATAAACATAAAATGGAATCGAATTAGTTGTGATGATGTATCACTCAAACATTTGCCTCTTTCCTGGATAAATTTAATCAGTAGGTGGACATGTGACTGTACCCAAGATGTATTTGTTTAAAAAGACTGCCAGATTATTAGAAAACTCTCTTTCAAATGTCCATCAGAATAGATATTTATCCCTAGTAAGGCACATCACAGCATTGAAAGTCAAGTCAAAAGAAGTTGAATGCTTGAGTGTTGCATTTTTTTAATTCCCTTAAGAGAATATCTAGAAGATTTTTTTTTCAATGAATTTAACTCTAAAGGCTTATTTTTAAGATGCGTAACAAAGTTCACATTGTGGGAGAAAATTTGACAATAGGGAAGCCAGGAAAGGATAGAACAACACTGGGCAGAGTCTAGCTATAACTATGCAGGGGTGGCACCACCCATTTTCAGAAAGGCCACCACAAAGAGACCTGGCAAGAAAGAAGGTCCTTTGTTGGATGAGCCCCTGGAAATCTATGATGCAAGGAGCTCAGTATCTCACACCTGATATCCATTAGCACATTGGTACACAAAACAAATTTGTTTTACAGACTAATGGTAATAACTGACATAAACCCTGAAAATTTCAAGTTATTTAGAAATGACTTTTTCAATCAAAATTTTGTTCTAACTTTTCCAACTATTAGAATCACCCTATGATGTTATCTGTTAGAATGTTTTGTCATTTTCTTCTCTAATGTGATTATCCAGTTCTCCACTGCCATCATTGAAATTTCCCACTAATTCTATGTATAAAACATTTTTACCTTTAGGTAAACTTAAAAGACACTTTAGTAGAGTATTGATGAACACTCCAATAATGAATCATGTAAATATCCAGAATCTGCAGAATCTGTATAAAAAATGTATGGTCCGGATACCCTGATCAAATGTCTGGATAATTCATTCATTTACCAAGTATTGGTTGAATCCCTACTTGCCTACTGTGTGAAGTGTTATTCTTAAGGAAGTTACTTACTTTCCTTAAAATCAGCATCTACTTTTTTGTTAATCTGCTGTGCAGCCTTTAGAGAAAAAATTGTGAACCTATAGAATGTTTCAGATTCTTTCAACAAATTTAAGAAAAAAGAATAACACTGCATGTTTCCATAATAACAATTTCAGTACTACCATCATTTGCATAAAAGCAATGTCCCTTTTACTATATAAGAAGGAAAAATATATCTAAAAATTCAGTACTCCTTTAGAGGCCACAGTGTCTAGTGTCCTGGCAATCTTGACAGTTTTCTCACTTCTTCAGGGTACAGTCTACCCTCTGCTTCTTCAGCATCGCCCTATCCCTGATAGACACAACCTCAAAATAGTCAAGTGACCCAGAACTGACCAATCAGAAGTTTATGCTTTTCTGGTTTCAGTGATTAATTCAAAAACTAAACATATTTAAAAATCATGTCCAGTCAGTTTTCACTGGGATTACTCATATGGAACCCAGTATAAATATGCTCTCTTATCCTGCAATGTTGCTAACCTGGGAATGTAGGGCTCCTGTGTTCCCCATGCTACTTTAAAAAAGCTAACAGCCATAGGCTCGAAAAAGAGCAATATACACTGGGAAGCTGAGAAATACATGATGGGACACTGATAGAGAGACCATCCTGCTATCACTGAGTTCTAGCTCTATTCTCCAGATCCCTGCTCTCCATAGCTCATCCTTTGACTTGAACTACCCACAATGTGCTTCCTAGTAATATATGTCAATAAACTCTCCTTTTAATTTAGGGTGTACATTTTCACCCTGTAATTGAAAAAGTCTTGATTGACATTTCTCCTTTAATCATGTTGAATAAATTAGCTTTCATGCTTTGGCATTCTATTATTAAATTTCCATTTATTGAACACTGACTGGGCTAATAAAGCACTGGGTTCACAAGCACTGGGCTCACAAAGAATAAGTCACAATCCTTATATTTAATAATTAAGTAACATTTATTTGATAATCCTTATATTGAATATGGAAAACTTAACACGTGTGGGGACCCACTCAGAACCCCAGATATGGTATGAAGATTATTTGATGCTGAAGAAATTTGAAATTCGACAGATGCCGAAAGAAGTCTTCTTAAAGCTTCTCTTATCTGAGCAGAAGCAGAAACTTGTGAGAAGTAAGGCTACCATAAATCCCTTTAGGGTAGGTCTACTCCCAGAAGAGAAACCAAGGGTAAACTACCACAAAGTCCCTCTTGGGAGAGTTTCTAGGCCAAGAAGGAGTTGAAAAGGCCGCTCCTTCCTGCATACACAAACATTATTATCATACATCTTTTAATCTCCTGTCTGTTTTCCTAAAAATCTATTTGTCTTTCCTAAACAAATCATCTGTTCTTCCTACAGAAGCCTTTTCTTCCCCACTCCTTTCCCTTAGTAATGTAGGTATATAGGCCTCTAACCTTAGTCACCTAGCTAGCTTGCTAGTTCATTTATTAGTTCTCATATTCATGGGAATAAACCTTTTTTCCCCTTTAATCCATATTTTGTCAGTTTAGTTCACAGAGCTCAGAGAGCAAACTTAAGAGGCTACCAGAAAAGTTTTCCTCCCTGACACACATAAACCATTAACAAAACAAAAATTTGTATATTTTATTTAAAAATGTATAGTATAAAAACTGTATATTGAGAAAATGTCCTATAGAGACAATCACATACACATATGTCATCATCATCATCATCATCATCATCGTTATCAACTTCATCAAAGTGCTTCTTTTAAATGATGTGGGGGTAAGGTAATCTTCAAAGCAACTATAATGGATCTTGATAAAATCATTTCAAAGTTCTGAATCACTTGTTTGGTTTAATGAGAATTTATAAATGAGAATTTATTTATAATGAGATTATTTATAATGAGATTTATTTATAATCATTTATTTATAAATGAGAATTTATTCTTCACAAACTTGTTTGGGTCCCATCTCATCCAAATTGATCTCAGAGAGAAAACATGCTTTTTATTCTGATCATTTACATAAAGGGCTAACATATGTATACTTCCCTTTGCAGGCAGACTGTGCTGAAGACTATATAAATATAATAGATTATTAGTCTCCTATATATAGTCCATATGTACATATATAGTCCTTCTCTATATGTACATATAAAATATCATTTTAGTCTTCCCCAATATGACTGAGGTAGTCATTCTTATTATCCCCTTCTTAAACATGAGGATTCTGGGCCAGGTGCGGTGTCTCATGCCTGTAATCTCAGCATTTTGGGAGGCCAAGGTGGGCGGATCACCTCAGGTCAGGAGTTTGAGACCAGCCTGGCCAAGACAGTGAAACCCCGTCTCGACTAAAAATACAAAAATTAGCTGGGCATGGTGGCAGGTGCCTGTAGTCCCAGCTGCTCAGGAGGTTGAGGCAGGAGAGTTGCCTGAACCCAGTGGGGTGGAGGTTGCAGTGAGCTGAGATCTTGCCACTGCACTCCAGCCTGGCGACAGAGCAAGACTCGGGGTTGGGGGTGGTGGCGGGGGGAAAGGATTCTGATATTCAAAGTAGAGAGATAAACTACCAAAAGTTATAGAGGCAGCACAGGATGGAGCTAGGTCTTGTCAAAGTAACCAATATCCTCTGGTGGGCTCGAAGTTGTCACCATGACTCTTATAAGAAAACAACAGCAGGGGGGTCAGAGTCAGAGATGAAGCCGGAATGGTGAAAGCAGAGTTGGAGTAATGAGAAGTCATGGACTGAAGGCTGAGGTCGGACTCCAGAAGCTGGAAGAAGGCTAGAAAACAGATTCTCCCTTAGAGATTCCAGAAGGAGTCCAGCCTTGCTGACACCTTGATTTTAGCCCATTGAAATGAATTCAAATGTCTGATGTGCAGAACTGTAAAAAATAAATGTGTTATTTTAAGCTGCTCAGTTAGTGGAAATTCATGATGGCTACAATACGAAACCAAGAGAATCTCACGTCATCTTTTCCTAGTGGGGAAAATAAAAAGTAATATTTACATGGCATCTGCCTCGGCAACTGGGGATGTTCTTTCAGAATCGATAGCTGAGGCAAAAAAATAAATAAATAAAGAATTAAGAAGCTAGAGTCACATATTGAGGCCTCATTAGAAATTAAATCTGAAGCAAAAGTCTTTATATTTAATATGCTAAGTATTAATAAAAGTTATATCCAAATAGCAGGGTGACAAATTCTGCAAAAACTTTCATCTGACTCTGCAATATGAATTTAAAACACTCCATTGGTGTTTCAATATTACGAAATGCCCTGGAAACACCTGGGATGAGGGAGACATTGAGATTCATATTTGTATCCATGAAATAATATCATCGCATTTATCGATAGCATACTAACAGGGAGAGCATCAAGATAAATAGCTAATGTATGCAGGGCTTAACACCTAGGCGATGAGTTGATAGGTACAGCAAACCACCATGGCACATATTTACCTATGTAACAAACCTCCACGTTCTGTACATGTATCCTGGAACTTAAAATAAAATTTTTTAAAAAGCATACTGAATCATTGATTTTTTTTTTACATTATCCTTCAAAACAAGATATTAAATATTTACTAACTAGTGTTAATAAATATTCTAAATATTTTAAATATAACATTGCTTCTGCCTGATCCAATGATCTAGAGTTAGTTTCATGAATTTGATGATGCTATCAAAAAGCTAAATACGGCAGTAGATCATTGATCACTTTTGCTATGAAAGAATGGGGACTATAAGTCAATAAATAAGTGGGGACTCCTGTTTTCAATAGTTCTCTGCCCTTGAGTATGTCATTTTTCCCTAAAAGGGGTTCTGCTTTGCATCTAGAAATCGAACGTGGTTGATGGACTATATGATTAAAAGTCATAAAAATGACACGTCATTCTAAGATGACTGGATACTGAAAATCTCATCACCTCTTACTTAAGCAATTTTCCCCAAACTGGAAGGAAACACAATCACACACACTGAGGGGTCACTTCCTGCAGAGATGATTTGGGGACGTAGCTGAATGAGGCTGAAAAGTCAGATCCCACAAGTTCATTACAGGTAGCTGCAATTTTAGCTGAGGCTGGGGCCTGTTGGACTCTTTTTTTTTTTTTTTTTTTTTTTTCCTTTGGTCAAGCTTAAGTCTGGGTATGTCTATTCCTGCATATTTTCCCAGAATTTTAGCTAAAATGACAAAAACTGCCTTTGAACTTGAAGGTTCTGTGGTAAGAGCACAAATTAAAAGACATCTGAAGGCAGGAAGAAGAGATACTGCCTTTCTTCTTAATTTGAATGTTCAGAAAAACCAGTAATTAGATTCATTATGTTAAAATTGAACTTAATTCCTTTAATCTGAAAATTTCAAAGGGCTTTCAAAAGCTTACAAATTGCTGTTAATCCCAATGGCACAAAGATGACCTATGTCATTTTAATGGTATGGTATGTTAAAATGGAATCACAAGAGTTTGATTATTCCTCTGAAGGTTCAGTTTCGTTTTGCTCTCCCATAAATTAATTTGAAGAGAAAAATCAACTTGGCGTCAGTGATTAAGCAATAATTTTAATGCATACACATGCACATGTACATTTGCATACAGAGTGAAATTTATTCTTTAAATAGCTATAGATAATCTACAAAAGCAGAGCACATACTACCCAAAGTGAATAGTTAGTATCAATAAAACTCATATTCCATTTTTACTATGGACCATGCCTCTAACACCAGTGTTTTGATCCCAAACACATAAAGCACACTGAAATTCCTCTCTCTCTTTCTTTCTCTCTTGTAATCTCCTTCTTGCTATCATTCATAGCACTAGAGAATTTTAGACTAGAAAAGACTTAAGAAATCGCTTATTTACTAGTTATTCTTTTTATACCTGTGTAAACTGATCAGTCAAATTAAAGCAAATTGACTGGGTTAATAGAGTTGCTAGTTAGGAAACTAGGAATTAATGCCTACAGCGACTGCTGTCATCTCTTTCAAAATCTGTGTAAAATATAATTACATAGTATAGGAATACATAGTATGGTGAATGGGTTTTCTTTTTGTATTTTTCCTTTTGCTTCTCTCACATAGCATCTATCTTTCCTTGTCACGTTAGCACCGCAATCTAGATTTTAAGGAACGACTTTCCCACCACAAGCCCAGGTCCCTTCAGGGGGCTTCCAGGTTGAGGCATATGGCTCAGAAGTCTAACCTCTCAGAACATGGTGTTGCCTTGGCCAGGGTGTAGGTTCTGTTAGGGCATGTGGTCCGAGGAGGGCCAATGAGGCATGAGGCCACTTCTTCTGAAGCCGCTGGTCAGGAGGCAGCTGCTCTTCCCCACTGAGACTGACCCTCACAGGCTGTGATGCAGACATTGTCTGCAACCACGTAGCACCATGTGAAGCTAGAAAATAAAGCCATTAGGGTAGAAGCCAGAGCTGAGAGATTAAATGGATTCCTAATGACATTTTAAATTAAGTCCTACCTGAAGATCAGAACTACCACCTGGGCCTCTCTCAGTTATGTGGGCCAAGAAATTGTGGGTTTGTTTTTTGTTTTTGTTGAAGCCAGTTTGAACTGGCTTTTGAGTCACTTAAGTACTAACTGGGCTTGCTGGATGAAATACAGGATGCGTGGTTAAATTTGAATTTCAGATAAACAGTGAATAACTTTTTTTTTTTTTTTTTTTTGAGACAGAGTCTCACACTGTCGCACAGGCTGGTGTGCAGTGGCATGATCTTGGCTCAACCCAACCTCCACCTCCCGGGTTCAAGCAATTCTCCTGCCTCAGCCTCCCAAGTAGTGGTATAAATATTTCCTATGTAATATTAGGAAAATCTGACAATTCTAATTGTAATCATTGAGCAAGATATTTCTAGATGTGGGGCAGGGCCAGTAGAGAAAGGAGAGAGGCCCATGACAATAGTAGACAGGTGCTATCACAAGAAGTAGTAAGGTGTTGTGTATACTTTCCTTTAGAGGAAAAGAGCTAGTTAGTTATTACAATGTCATAGGGAAAAGGCAATATATTTATCAAGCTGACATTCCAAATTCCTTTTTCCTGCTCTGATCCTATCTCTTCCTTCGATTCAACCTCAAGTCCTGGAATTCATCGAGTAAAGAAAGAGGTAGCAACAGCCTCTATGTCAATCATGACCCAGTCTGAGTTTGGTGTAATTCATTGTATTCCATCAGGCATTTGCAGATATTGTGCAGAACATTGCAGGGGAGAGTGGGTGAAAAGGTCCTAATTGTTCTCTTCTAAAGGCTCTAGTATGTCCAGAGGAAAAAATATAGACAAAAACAACAAGATAACTGTAATGCCTGATGGATTAGTATGGATAGTGGGGGGAAAGGCCAACTCCGAAAAAGGTGGGAGTTGAGCTAGACCTTGGGGGAGAGATATGGTATGTGGGGTGGGTGGGAGTGGTCATTTCAAACACATGTCCTCTTGCCACTTCCTATTTTTCTTTCTGCTTCTCTTCTCTTCTCCTCTCCTCTCCTCCTCTCTCTCTTTCTTTCTTTCTTTCTTTCTTTCTTTCTTTCTTTCTTTCTTTCTTTCTTTCTTTCTTTCTTTCTTTCTCTCTCTCTCTCCTTCCTTCCTTCCTTCCTTCCTTCCTTCCTTCCTTCCTTCCTTCCTTCCTTCCTTCCTTCCTTCTTTCTTTCTTTCTTTCTTTCTTTCTTTCTTTCTTTCTTTCTTCTTTCTTTCTTTCTTTCTTAATTTCTTTCTTAATTTCTTTCTTTCTTTCTTCTTTTCTCCTTCTTTTCTAGTAATTATGATATTGTTTATCAAATTAGCACCATCAAGTGTAAATCTATTGATGGGAGTGTGACCAAGCATCCGACTGGTGCTGGATTGCTCAGAGCTCATGAATATGGAATTCAAACTCTGTAAGAGTTGCATTCAGTAAATATGTAGAAGTTTAAAGCCAGAAGAGACCTTTACCAAGCCCCTGACTTTGTAGGTGAGAGAACAAATGTGAGGTCAGGTAACTGGTGATAGTTGCAGATCTGGGACTAGAAACCAAGGAAGTTATGCTGGGCATAGTGGCTCATGCCTGTAATCCCAGCACTTTGGGAGGCCAAAGCAGGAGGATCAATTGAGGAGTTTGTGACCAGCCTAGCCAACATGATGAAACCCTGTCTCTATTAAAAATACAAAAATTATCTGGGCATGGTGGTAGGTGCCTGTAATCCTAGCTACTCGGGATGCTGAGGCATGAGAATCGCTTGAATCCAGGAGGCAGAGGTTACAGTGAGTCAAGATCGTGCCAGTGCAGTCAGCCAAAAAAGAAACCAGTGAGGTTGACTCTAGAATCCAGGCTTGCTCACCTACTAAAGGCATTGAATAGCAGACTTTATGTCCTGATTTTGTTCTCTTTTAAAGAGTACCAGGGGAAAATATACAGCTGAAGTTTATTTTCATTTCATTCTCCATCAGCCTAGAATAATCTCATTTGGATATTTCTCAAACAAGGAAAAACATGGACTTTCTCTTTAAGGAATGACGATGTGTGAAGACTGTCCCATTTTACAAATCTCTTATGCCCATGTACAAAGGGAAACCCAAGGGGCTCCCCAAACACTTTCATTTGTCTTTTTCTGGGGCAGACCTATTAAGGTGCCACTGTTCAGAAAATTCAGCAGCAAGTCAATTTGCTCACGTTGGATGTGAGACTGCTGAACTTGGGGTAAATTGATATTTCCCTATTTGAGATATAAATGTAGCAAGAAAAGAAATCCCTTTCAGATTCTTAAAATACTTGGACTGATCTGCTGAGAAAAAGTCAGCAACAGAGAATTAAGGAGCAGAGTATCCCGTCTGCTTTTACTTATGGCAATGAGATGTACAGTGTAAAATCAGGTTATCAGTGAAAATGAGTCTGATGTGCTAATTCATAGCTCACTCTCTATACTTATATTACGAGCCCATTATATAATTTAGCAAGATTCTGGGGCCTTTCTCAAGGGAGGGCAAGTTCTAGAAAACAGAGGTTCCAGGCAAGCATGAGGAAAGTCCTTTAATGAAGGAACAAATCAGGCCTATATTTTCCAAAAGCCCATGCTATTTATACCTCTATCCCCTTATGTTTTAATAGGGAAAGAATGGTGCTGATTTTGACTTTTCCCTGAAGTACACACTTTCACATGCAAGGAAATGAATCTGGATGAAAAAGCAAGAAATGTCCTATTAACTTAAATGAGGCATTAGAGGGTCTTTGATGCAATTCAACTTCTAGAACGCATATACTTTCTCCTCCAGGCTACTTACAGTAGACACATTCTTAAGTACTTTGAAATGCAGAATGAGAAAAAATAATTTGTCTTCTTCAAATTCACTGGCTAGATGGATTCTCTGCATGTACTTCACTTTCCCCAAACCTTAGTGCTATATTTTTTAAGGAAGTGGAGTTATTCGAAAATAATAACACATTCATGGTTGCAAATTCAGATTTATTCAGTGGAAGCATAAATAACTATTTCTTCCTTGAATAAAAAAAAAAAATGAGTCACAGCAAGTTTCCATGTAATACTTTGTCTCTTCATATTATCACAGTTGTGGATATTATACCAAATGATAACACAGAATAGGAATAGCTCATCATGGACTTCTGTTCATAAAGAAAGACAAAGCATTTAGCTGCTAACAGGCCTTGTCAATTCCCCAAGGCTTCCTTGTAGGCGGGAATAACTCCATTCTTTTGCTGGTTTCCTAACAACGGTAGTTGTATTCATAGGCTAACTCTCTTCCTTTTGCCCTTGCCCTTTACTGCTGTTTTCTAAAGTTTTCAGCTCTGCAATGAAACCTTCAGCATGAGACATCCACACAATCCCACCACCAAATGTCTCACCTGTACCTGCTTACACAGATTGCTCTCTCTGGTCATAGATGCACAACCAGGATCAGATCTTAGGCCTACTTTTTCACTGTTCTCTGGATTCTACTTCCTCTGAATGATGTACCTACTCTCTTCTTCATCATTATCCTTCCCTCTTCACTGGATTATTAGCATATAAGCATTCTATTTTTATTTTTTATTAATATTATTATTATTTGAGATGGAGTCTCGCTCTGTCCCCCAGGCTGGAGTGCAGTGGCGCGATCTCAGCTCACTGTAAGGTCTGCCTCCCAGTATTAGCATATAAGCATTCTTTAATACATCCTATTTTTTTAAAAAAAGACTTCCATGGGTCCCCTCATCCCTCTGCAGACTGAGATGTCCTGTGTTCTTTATAATTAAGTTCCTTCGCTCTGGCATCCCTTCTTAGGCATTCCTGAGCCTACAAGTCCATTCCAGTCAGACTGTGGTCTACACCACTCTATTGTCATGGTCACCAAGGACTTTTACTAGTCCTCATCTTACTGAACTGGTCGGCAGCATTTGGGAGTCAGTAACTTTTCCTCCTTGAAATGTCTTCTTCCCCTGGATACAGTAAGATGCTCTTGGCAAAGCTTTCTGCCTCCAGAGTATTTCTTCTCAGTCTCCATTATTTATTAAGTATAAGCTTAAAGAACTTTACATCCTGGAAGGTCCCAAGATCTGTCCTCAAAACTCTGTTATTGTCCATATCTACTCACACTGAAATTATATTGGCTATATTTGAAATTTCCTATAACCAATTTCCACTGCTATCATCTTAGTCAATGTCACCATCTTCTCACCTCCATACAATTGAAATAGGCTCCTAAGAAGTGGCCTTGTTGATGGTTTTGCCACCTACAGTCTATTCTTTCTCAAGCGGCCAGGTCTATCCTTTATAAATATGGGTCTGATCTCATCAGTCTTCTGTTTGACACTGAGTATAACTTCATTCCTCCACTTTTCATCTAGAATAAAATTTAAAATTTCCACATGATCCACTCTGCATCATCTCTATAACCTAATAGAATGACTTCCCTGTCCTTCACCTACTGCCTTAAACCATTCCTGTTGCTATAACAAAATACCACAGACTGCATAATTTATAAATAATAGACATTTATTTCTCACATTTCTGGAGGCTGGGAAGTCCAAGAACAAGATGCAACAGATTCAGCTTCTGGTGAAGCTCTACTTCCAAGAGGGTGCCCTGTTGCTCCTCTGGAGGGACAAATGCTGTGTCCACACATGGAGGAAGAGCAGAGAGGCAAAAAGGGACTAAGATCCTCTGTTCAGCTTCTTTTATACAAGCACTAATCCCATCCATGAGGGTGGACAACTCATCACTTAATCACACTCCCAAAGGCCTCACCTCTTAATACTGTCACACCAGAGATTAGGTTCCAACCTTAGAATTTTGAAGAGACACATGCATTCAAACCACAGCCCATACTTTCCGGTAGCCATGCTGGATTTCTTGCCGTTCCTTGAATGCTCCAAGCACACTCTTACCTGTGGTTCTTGCTGTCACAGTTTCCTCTGCCTGGGGGGAGTGCTCCCAGCAGATAGCAGTAGCTTGCTTCTCCAAATAACTCAGATATCATCTAATAAATTTGTCCCTTGCATCCTCATTACTCTCTGTTCTCATCCACTTGCTTCATTTTTCATAGTACTTACTATAACAAAAATATTTACTTGTTTATTTTTTTTTTCTGCTTCTTTTAGAATACAAGCTTCTTGATAGCAGGAATTTGTTTTATTTTCTTCCATTCCTTCAAGTCTAGAACACTGCTAGTTCCTTGGCAACTGCTTACTAAATATCTATGGTTGAACGCATGTCCATCTCTGTGATATAACCTCATCCATATCTACCTTCCTTACTGCCTTATGATGCCTCTGGATGTACTTTAGATTTTGTGTATTTTTTCTATTCCCAAGTATTCTAAACTTACACACACACACAATATTACCTTACACAGACACATCACATTTTTATACACATGTACACATATGCATAGCATAGTAACAATCTTCAATGATTTATTCAACGTCTGATATAAAAAAGTATTACTATATCGGATTGTAGACAAATTCTAAGAATGTTAAAGCAATTAAGAGTTATTATGTTATAAACCAACCAATAAGTAAATTGTACACATTATTTTAATGAAAAAAAAATTCTGGAATGACGGTTAAATATTAGTCTGGGACAGATGGCAACTGCATAATATTTGCTACATATCAAAGAATTAACTGGTAACTACACTATGACATTAGTTCTAGGATAACTAAATCTTTTTTAATAGCTTTATAATTGACAAAAATTCTTTGCTTGACCAAACTTTAGTCAGGGTTTTGAATCTCCTCCTAGGCCTATCTGTGCACTTCCTTGTAAAAACTAGTTTTTGCAAGAACTCTGATGTCAGCTTAGAAGGAACACCCCACCCACACTCTGGGTTCATCTGATCATCCCCTCAATATCTAATCTCATCCTCCATCCTCTGACCTCCTCCAGGTCTGATCAACCTGGCCTGCTTTCAGCAAGACATTTGTTAGGTTGGTGTGGCCAAAATATCCTGTCTCCCTGAAGTTCTTCTTATTAATTATCCATCCAATGACATGTTACCTAACCCTGGCTCCTTGAATTTAAGTCCCTACTTTCCCATGCTATGTTTGGAGTTGAGCTCAGTCTCTCTCCCCCACTGAAAAATCTCATTGGTGTGGTAGCTATACCCATCACAATGGTCATGAATAAAATCTTCCTTATTGTGCTTCCTTCTTGTGTATCATTGAGTAATTTTGTCTTTAACATAACTGAAACAAACAAACAAACAAAAAACTCTGATAGTCTGTCCTGTAAACTAGAACCTCTCAAACATGTCAGCAGGTATTTCTTTTCTATTATTGGAGCCCAGTGTACTTGGCAAGGCAGTGCTTAAGGTCATGGGGATGAAAAGCGCAGTCTGTGGATTCCCACAGAAGTGACTATATGCTACTTTCTAGCTCAGCAACTTGCTTTTCCTCTGTATGCTTCCTGAGAAGTCAAAGAAATAACATCTTTTAAATACCCAGGATCATGCATGACACATGGAAGGACCTAATAAATATCAGCCATTATCATTATAATTGCTGTTTCTGTTAGTCCAAGTATTAGCTTCAAATACGTGAACTGCATATAGTTTGTTGGTGAAGTCTAAGGTTGCTCCATCTGAAAGTCAATGCTTCTCAGCCTCTTGCAGCTAAGTTGCTAATGTGCAGCTGAGGAAAGGGAAACTTACAGAACTTTTAAAGACTACTTTGGGGAAAAATGTCAAACTGTTTAAAAGAGAGGCATTAAAACCCTCTCCTGTTTCTTCCTCCTAATCTTATAGTGCAGAGGTCATACATAATAGCATCAACAATATAGAAATATTTTCTAACTGCTAGTATCGTAGCAGTGGCATCAAACAGCACTAGTAGCCACTGTGTTCTTCACAAAATTTGTCTCTTTTGTTCACTGTGTGTTCCACAGCCTTGAACAGTGTCTGGGGTAAATTATGCACTCAACAGATGTTTGTTGAGTGAATGAATCAATGAATATATATAAACGTTGTAAGTTCTAATACACTCAGGATCAGAGCAGCTAAATATCTTAAACAAACGCACGTAGCTTTGTTGGCCAAGCTAGAATTGATATCAGTTTAGTGCCAGAACCTAAACTCTTAACTAATATGCTGTTGCACATTTTGAACTCCCTAAAAATGTACAAGTATACATTCCTTCATTTCCATTGCCACTTTTTATTTTAGTCAGATAATCTAATTTAATTGAGAAAGTCCTGTTTTTTGGTAGACAAGCTGTCCCTCTTTCAATTCATATAGTTAAGGAGAAAAAGAATAAAAGTTATAGTCAGTTGTAAGGAAACTTCAAATAATTATACAGATATAGGCTCTCAGGAATGCTGAAATAAATTTGCTCATTCAATGCAACATTGGCCAAACTGATCAATACCCACAGGGCAAAAAAATAAACAACTGAATCTCTCTAGGTCACAACTCTCTTTCTATGGATAATTTACAGAGTTATAAAATAGCTCAAAACACTCAAAGGCACTATAGAATCAGAAAACCAAAACAAAGCCAGTAAACATCGAAGACATCCAATATTTTTGATCCATTTCAAAATCTTGTGCAACTTTTTACATGTGTTTTTAAACCAAAGGGCAGTAAGTGTCTCCTAGTCCTAGAAGCAACAAAATTAAGATTTGTATTATCTAGTAATATGATAACATAGAAATATTGACATTCAGAGCCTTCCCGATTTCTTTGTCATAATTTTATGCCCTCCAAGGAAAACTCAGTGTCAAGTGGTTATTGAGGGTAGCCTGTTGTGTTAATCAGGAGAATGTTCAAAGAGACAAATTGCAAGAATGAATTTAGAGCGACTTAAATTATAAAGATTCTGCAAGGAGGCACAGAGGAGAAGGAGAAGCCAAGGAAATATAGGCTAAGGATTTTGAGGGAGAGTTTCAGAAGGAGAAAAAGAGTAGAGTGGTGACATGAGGGACAGCTCTTGTGGTGTGAAGGTTTGAGGAGAGAGGTTTCAGGATGTTCCACTGTGTTTCATTGCAAAGTAATTGTTTTCAGTGCAATTGTTCAATGCACTGAATTGTTCAATGGTTTCAATGCAATGCAATTTAATCAATCTTTTAGACTTTTTTGAGAAATGTTATTAAAGCCAAATTACTTTGCTGTGCTATGTTGAGACTTGGAATTATATTCCTTTTAGATTCAACAACCAAGTTGTGGGTCTCGATCACAAGGACGCCCGGTGTGATTCTCATTACAGTGACTTGCTGAGGAAATTTCATTAGTGGAGTGTGATCAGATATACTGTTGACACAAACTGTATTTCTTTCTACTATTTCACTTTTAAGTACTACTTTTAGTAAAGGTTAGTTCACAAACCAGTGACATCCCAAATCTGTTTCTTTCTTCTATGATCTTGGGCTTCACTATCAAGTATGGTAACTGCCAGCCCCATATTGCTATTGGGTACTATAAATGTGGCCAGTGAGACTGAGAAACTTAATTTTTATGCTATTTGACTTATATTTAAACTTTTTAAAAAAGGGAACACAATTTAGTTTTAGGAAATCTTCAAGTATTTTTATTTACTTATTTATTTATTTATTTATTTATTTATTTATTTATTTATTTTGAGACAGGGTCTTGCTCTGTCACCCAATCTGGAATGCAATGGCATGATCATAGCTCACTGCAACCTCGACTTCCTGGGCTCAAGCAATCTCCCCACCTCAGCCTCCCAAGTATCTAGGATTGCAGGTATGCGCCACCATACCTGGTTAATTTAAAAAAAAATTTTTTTTTTGGAGAGACAGGGGTCTCACTATGTTTCCCAGGTTGGTCTCAAACTCCTGGCCTCAAGCGATCCTCCCAAGGCACTGCAGTTACAAGCATGCACCCAGCCTCAAGTATTATTTTGAATACTATGTTTGTGGATCTGCTTTTTCGAACTGTAAATTTTATAAAATTTCAATATAGATCAAGCATCTGTGCTGAAAATTTACCATATGAATTAAAATAGGTAAAAAATGCTGCAGCACTCATAAACAGTGCAGAAAAGAATAAAACATATGTCATTAGAAATGCTATACTGAAGACATGTTGAAATAATATACTTTGGATAATTGAGTTACACAGAATATTTTAATCTAATATTCAGTCTGTTGTGCAACAAATGTTGAATGAGGGCTATAAAGTACATCGTTAGGAAAAAAGGGGTCGATAAAATTGTGCTGAACTGAATATAATAAGGTGAAAATAAATGTATGCGAGTGTATGAGTGATGGGAACTGAGGGGACCATGCATGACAGAGATGTAAGTCAGCTCTTCATGGGGAATTTGAGACTCGACTTGGCCTGTCATAAGTCCTGAGGGTTTCGAGAGGCAGACCAAAGCGAAGAGGAAGGGTCTCTGTAAAGCCATGGAAGCAGCGCGAAAAATAACGAACACGAAAAGAGTAGGAAGACCTGCCTGGTTGAATGGGAACATATTTCGGGAGAGTGAAAAGAGTAGAAAAATAAGCACAATTGGTAACAATTGCAGTTGATGGCACTCCTTCTACAAGAGTACAGTAAATACACTGCAGAGTTTAAAAAGCCTAGAAAGACATGGAAAATAATAGTATACTTCCTATATTTTGTTCCAATTAACAATGAGACCCATGGCTTTAAATTCAAAAGTATTCTACCTAAAGAGATACTGGAGACTGTAAAAAAGGTATATGGAGCATATTACTAGAAATTGTAATTAAAGTTGTAGTGGTTTTAAAATAGGTCTGCAAATTCTTTGACAGCCTTGCCTTCCAAAGGTGATGTTTGCTTCCCCTCCCCTGGAATGTAGGTCAGACTTAATGATCTCTTTGGAACCATAGAATGTGGCAGAATTAGTATTCTATGACTTGCAAGGTTTCAAAGGAATGTAGCTTCTGCCTGGTTTTTATTTCTGCATCACTGTCTCTGGGGGAAGTCAGCTTTCATGTTGTGAAGACATTCAAGCAACCTTGTGGAAAGACCCACATGGAGAGGAACTGAGGCCGCCTGCTGGAAGCCAGTACCACCTTGCTAGCCATGTGAGTGAACCATGGAGTGGATCAGCCAGCCACAGTTAAGCCTGTAAGTGACAGAAGCTTGGACCAACACCTTGACTGCAACCTCATCAACAACACAAGCTAGAGCCTTTCAGCCAGGTCATTTCTGAATTCCTGACCCATGTAAAACTGTGAATTATAATCAGTGCTTATTACTTTAATGAGTTATGTGATACTTATTTTTGCAGCAATAAATAATAAAAGCATGCTGTTTAAGAAGAAATGTATCCTATGTTTTCTGACCTTTCAGATATCCTGTAGGTACCTGAAGTGGCAAATGTTGGGATGAGGGTACTATCTTGGCAATAATAGTCTGGCAACATTGATAAAGGGATTGGATGGCCCACAGAAATACAACACTGAAAGGTGACAGGGTCTATTTAGTCTTTCAAGGTAGAGGAGAAAGGCAATGGCAGCGGAAATAGAAAAATAAAAGAGACAAAACCTATAAATGTCAGGAATTATTCATTCAAATACAATATCACATTTTTTGAGCTAGAGTGACTTAGCAATTGGTGCTGCCTTAGAGAAAAATCCTTAGGTGCTTAGGAAGAGAGTTTCGATTTTAGACAGTAAAATTTAGGGTAACGGATGTCTTGAGATTTTAAATACAGATATCTTGAGGCTGGGAAAGGGGCAAAGAGTTTGTGTTGATGTAAATTGAACTTTGATGTAATTATCAAGAGGCTTTCTTGGGAGGGGTTTGTTGATTTTTACTAAAAACAGCAGGAAAGCAAACTTTCGGAAAGTGAGGGCCATTGATCAATATTTGGCCAGTGAGTTGGTTTACTGATGATATCCTGGAATCAATAATGATGGAAAATCTATCCATGAACCTTTGGCTGATGGTTCTCAACAATGTTACAAAAAGTAAATGATGATCTATACCACTGATATTAACAGAAACAGCAAAGACCAAAGAAAATGCCTTTCCTCAGTTCTTGTTAATAAGAAGTCAGAGTTGGCCAGGCAAAGTGACTCACACCTGTAATTCCAGCACTGTAAGAGACCAAGACGAGTGGATCGCTGGAGCCCAGGAGTTTGAGACCAGCCTCAGCAACCTGGCAAAACTCCATCTCTCCCAAAAAGCAAACAAAAAAGCAAACAACAAATACTTAGCCAGGCATATGGAGGAATGTGCTTGTGGTCCTAGCTACTTGGGGGGCCAAAGTGGGAGGATCACTTGAGCCCAGGAGGTTGAGGCTGCAGTGAGCTGTGACCATGTCACCATACTCCAGTCTGGGTGACAGAGCAAGATTCTGTCTCAAAAAAATAAAAGAAGTCAGAATTATCTTACCAGTTTTTATTTTCTATTTAATTCACATTAAGTAGTTAAAATCTCACCCTCTATTCGTTCATTTTCACCATAAAGCTCCTTCTAGCATTCTCATCAAAGGAGGGAGAAAAAGAGCTACAGTGTACTGATAACAAACTATCCCCATGTATGGGGCACTTGACATACTCAATTTCTCTTAGCTCTGAAGTACTCTACCATGTAAGAAAGGGATGCTTACCTTCATGCACAAATCAGAAAATGGAGTGTAAGAGAAATGAATTGTCCAGAGCCTGGATTGGAAACACTCAAGCCTCTAGTCTAACCATTTTGCAGCTCCTTGGCAGCTGCTTATCATATACACAGCCAACAGTCATTCTCCCCTTTGTTCCTGCTCATGCCATGCTCTTACCTACCCTGCTGCCTGAACACCTGTGATCCCATCCCATCTCATGAAAAAGCCCTCTGATGCTTCCCATGGATTCCACATGGATTCCCTTTCCAAGCTTTCTCCAGGTTCTTCTTTCTTTCTTGAAGATTTCCACTATCTCAGTTCCTCGCAGAACTTTGACCTCCAAATTAAGAGTTGGTGACACATGGCTTGACAGTGAAGAACTCTGGATTGGCCATTTATTATTACTTTGGTTAATTGACTTGACTGTCTTCTGGAAAACAGGGAGAGTCCATAACTTACGCTGCTGTGAATGTCTTCATACCTTGCTGATTACTGGCAATCAATTGCATTTATATGCGTCTTTGATTTAAAAAGATCCAAGCTTGAAATTATGCTCAGAACCATCTCCTTTGTTTCTATGATATATAGATGCCTTTCACATCTGTCTATAGCCTCATACTGGGTGTTATTTCCAGAAACCCCACCAGCTTTCTTGGTTAACAAAATTTTCCACAATGGTGAGTGTCTTTTATATTTCTATGTCATTTTTATATGGTTGTCTGCTACTTTTAACATGACTTTTCTCCATTATTCCCTGGAAAACTGCTTCCTTTAAGATTGTAGGTCATGCTGATGTTGGTATACAAGCATTCCTCTACCCCTTTTCCATTTGTGTAGCTACTCTGTGTTTAGATAGGAGTGACCATGATACATTGATTGCTTCAGGGGTGGAGCTTCATTGCTATAAGCCAGAGAATATTGATCTATCTCCTTGCCCCAAGGTTATGTGCAGGACTGGCAAGTAACCCAGATATATGTCGATTAGTTGATGGCATTTCCTGGCTACAATAACTGGTTACAGAATTGGCAGGGGCCTCAGGTGGTCAAGTTAGACTAACCATCATATTTTTATTTGGCTGTTAGGGAGAGGCTATCTCTTGATGTAGATAAAGTGGCATTAGGGCAAGTAGATGTGAGACATGGTACTGACAGAACTATCTCCAAGCTCTGAGCTAAGCTAGCCTGAGGATGGAGCTGCCACATGGAAAAGGCCAGACTCAGGAAATTCACCGAGAAACGGCCATGGAACTTTGATCCCTAGCCCTGAAGTCTTTACCTCTGGGTGTTTTTAGCTACATGAACTAATAAATGCCTTTAATTGCTTAAACCTAATTGAGTTGAATTTTCCATTACTTGTAACTGAAAGCGCCTTTAAGAAAAAAAGTCCCGATAAAATTTAACTCCCTTTGTAAAACCCTCTCAAATCTCTACAGGCAGGTCAGCTTATTGACCCTTCTTTTCTTCCCCATAACTTTGCTTATACAGCACTCATCCCATTGGAAGTGTTGCACTGTAATGAACTGTTTTATGATCTGTTTTTCCAGCACCCTATGAGTCTAGTAAGAACAGGAACTAGATCCCATTCAGCACTATATCCCTACAGAGTTACACATTGCCCAGTTCTCTCAGGAGGCATTAATAAAAGAAGGAATGAATCTTCAGCTCCTTTACCCTGGTTCTTATTTCAGTCCCTGACAAGAACCAACATATTCAACAGCTGATAATTGTTAATAAGGAGTCAGAGCTGAGGAAAGTTAGAGTTCACATAGTGTCTGGACTGTTGTATTGCAGTCTGCAGCAGTTCAACCTATTTATCACTGGGTTATTAGTCTCTCCCCCAAGTCACCTTTAACCAAGTCCCATTATACTCCAATTCCTTCTGAAATTACTCACACCTTCTGCAGAGTAGACCATTTTTATGTCCATTCATTTATTTACTCAGCAAATATTTATCCTGCGCCTACCTGTGTCAGTCAGTAGTGTAAACACACAACATTAATGAAAAAATCTTAGCCTTTCATTCTAGCAGAGGAAGTTATAAACAAAATCTATAAGTAAATATAGAGTATGTTAGATGGTGATATGTTCTATGAAGAAAAAGCAGGGAAGTGAAACAGCAAGTACTAGAGGTGGTTTTACTGCAATTTTAAGCAGAGTGTTCAGGACAGCCTCAATGAGATGGTGACAACCAAAGAAAGTAAAGGAGATATATACATATCTTAGAGAAAGAAAAGTATTCAGAGAGAGTAAACGTGAAGTGCAAAGACCACCAGGCATATAAAACAATGTCCCCAGTCATTAATCATCAGGAAAATGCAAATCAAAATCACAATGACTTACCACCTCACATGTATCAGGATGGCTATTATGACAGAAAATGAAAGACAAGTGTTGACAAAGATGTGGAGAAATTGAAACCCACTCATGCTCTTGTGGAAATGCCACTGAGAGAGCAGCCACTATGATAAACATTATGGAAGAACCACTAAAAATTAAAACTAGAAATACCATATGATACAGCAATTCACTTCTGGGTATTTATTCAAAATAATTGAAATAAGATCTTAAAGACATATTAGCACTCCCATGTTCATTGCAGCGCTATTCACAATAGCCAAGAGGTAAAAACAATCTAAGTGTCCATCAATAGATGAATGGGTAAAGAAAATGTGGTACATACAATGGAATATTAGTGAATCTTTAAAATGGAGATTCTATAATTTGTGACAACCTGAATGAATTTTTAATTTTTTTTTGAATTTTTAATTTTTATGGGCACATAATTGGTGTATATATTTATGGGGAACATGAGATATTTTGATACGGGCATACAATGCATAACAATTACATCAGGGTAAATGGGGTATTTACCACCTGAAGCATTCATCATTTCTTTTTATTACGATCATTCTAATTGTACTGTCAGTTATTCTAAAAGGTAAAACAAATTATCGCTGACTATAGTCACTCTGTTATGCTATCAAATGCTAGATCTTATTCATTCTACCTAACTATATTTTTGTACCCATTAACCATCACCATTCCCCCCCGCCCCAGTCCCCACTACCCTTCCCAGCCTCTGGTAATGATAATTCTACTCTCTATTTGAAGAAATCTTAGGACATTATATAAGTGAAGAAATACAGTTACAGAAAGACAGATACTGCATGATTCCACTTACATGTGGGTACCTAGAGTAATCACATTCATAGAATCAAAGAGTGGAATGAATGGTGGTTGCCAGGGGCTGGAGGAAGGAGAAAATGAGGAGCTACTTTCGGTCCGTGGACAGAAAGAGTCAGTAAAAATGAATAACCTCTAGAGATCTGTTGTATAACATCATGCCTATAGTAAACAATATTGTGCACTTAAATACTACATATTTTAAAAGGTAAGAGACGCTTTAGGAGGCTGAGGCAGCCTGACCAACATGGCAAAAGCCCATCTCAACTAAAAATACAAAAAAAAAAAAAAAAAAAATTAGCCAGCTGTGGTGGTGCACTCCTGTAATCCCAGCTATTCAGGAGGCTGAGGCAAGAGAATCACTTGAACTTGGGAGGCAGGGGTTGTAGTGAGCTGAGAATGTGCCACTGTACTCCAGCCTGGGGTGACAGAGTGGGACTTCATCTCAAACAAACAAACAAACAAACCAACCAAATAAACCAATAAAAGCTAAGAGAGTAGTTCTCATGTTAAATGGTCTCACTACACACACACGTACAAACATATGGACACAAAATAAAGACCCTGGATGGAGTACCTGGTATGGGAGAGGAAAAATCAGACTGGAGAGAGGCTGGAGCACAGTGAATGAAGAGGGGATGGGTGGGAAAGATTTGGGATGACAATATCAGAGAGATAAAGCAGGTCAGTAAACCACTGAACTCTTCTGACGTAGGCATTTTAATCATGGTAAAATGAGAAGCTTCTGTAAAGATTTCACAGACAACACAGGATGACAGTCTCACCATTAGAAGGCTGGAAGGCACAGCCATGTGCATTATTCTGAGGCTAAGCAAAGGAGTTGCTTTAGCTCGACATAGGGGGGTTTTATTTAATTAGTATTTGAAAGTCATATCGAGTGGCTCTATTTCTTTCTAACAAAGCCCAATGTATTTAATTCCTATTAAATATTTTAGCTAACCTGTCAGTCACATGCTTTTTAATATAAGGGTAGTGGCACATAAGTGAAAAATGGAATACACAAAGAGCTTCAAATTACATGTAACTTGGTAGAGGGATTAGGAGGCATCTCATAAAGATATGGCATGTCTAGTGTTTCACTTTGTTTTTCCTAAGAGAAGACTGAGTAATAGAACAACCTTTTTATTTTCTTCTTCTGCAGGCCTGCTGCCTGTGATTGATAGCTATTAAATTAGGTTTCACCTCCCCAGATTGGTCCAGATTAAATATACTTGTAGCACAGCAAGCCACTGAGAGACAGAGCAAGTAGCAATTACTTTGTCTATTTTGGTCTTCTTCATAGTTAACCATCATTTAAACATTCAAAGGAAAATGGTTGGAAGACAGGAATGAAAGGAAAATGAATGAAGTGATGGAGAATTAAACACATTTCATTTTAAGTTCCTCAAATTTGCAAATATAAGGTCGCACGCAAGCAGAGTTCTTAAGAGAACCGACTTCAAATGCAGAAGCAAAAGAGGAACTTTCTGGAATGCATAAGTTTATTGAGGTGATTTGTAGTATAGTCTTCTTTCCTGTCCTATCATGGGACTATATGTCAGTCATATTTGAAAAGAATTTATTTGGGAAGAATTCCACTTGGTCAGGACTCAGACAGAAGACAGAATCACATGCTCCCTAGACAGTGATGCCAAGGTTATTACTTTGAAATGAGTAGGGTCAAAGTCATGCTAATGAGAGAAAAATGCTTTCCTCTTGTGAAATTGTGTTCCGTTAAAGATAAATAAATGAAATCATATTTGCTGTGGCCAAGTGTTTGCCTTCCATGTTTTGTAAGGAAATGACGGCAGCCTCCACTCTTGGAAAGTCTGAACTGGGATTGTAGCACCCATCATTCTTCTCTTTCTCAAGAGATCAGGGTCCTCACTCCCTCTCACTCTATGGAGCCAGTAAAAGGTAGACATAGGGAATCCATATTTCACATATTGCTCAAACATAAGATCATGTACAGCACAAGAAAGGAGAGAGACTAAAGGTCTGCACATCCATTACATGTTAGAAAATTATGTTTCTTGAGAGGAGTGTGTGTGTGTGTGTCTGTGTGTCTGCAAGTTAGTGTGTCTGTGTGCTTGTGTGTGCTCAGAGGGTCCAGAGATGCACCAAATAAGGGTCTTAAAAACAGGTGGTAAGACGATAAAAGAAAAACAATGACAAAAACCAGGAAATCTACATGGGGTTATCTCTGAGGGTCTCATGTGTGTGAATTTCCTCCTGTTTTGTGGCATTAAAAATGGTTAAATAAGGTAGCATTTGCAAGTTCTTCTCCACTGTTCTATTTTCAAAAAGGGTCAGAGGAAAGCTAATGATCTCCTGGAGGACTCAAGCTGGATCTGGCTGGAAGGTCACACTGGCCCACACAATGTTTGTTACTCAAGGAGGAGAATGCTTCAGAGAGCAGAGTATTTCTAGCATGAGATGGCATGAAGTAGTCCTGGGATTCTTCCCCCTCTGTGGGGTAGAAAGTAGAGCTTTACCATATTTGTTCACAGATAATAAGGGACATATAGAACAATAAAGAATTCCACTTCTACAGTAGATTTTGGGCCATCAGTTAGAGTTGGAGTCACTGTGCCAGGACATGTACTTCTGGGATTGCCTCTCCTTCCCAGAAATGTGTTTCTCAGTTTGGCCTAAGTGGGACATTATATCAGTTGAATGGAAGTAAGTATTTAAAGGGAATGCAGAAGCAAGATCCAATGCTCTACAATGTTGGATTGTTCTATGTTTTGGGGGCCTCCATACAGAAACTGATATAGTAGAACAAAGGAATTACTCTAGAAAGCAGAGTGTGTGTCCAGCCTTGATTTCTGTAGCCAGATAACTTAAGTCTGAAACTTCGAAGGCTCTGTGATGATAACTATCTATTTATGTATCAATCTATACACACACACACACACACACACACACACACTCTCTCTCTCTCTCTAACAGGGACACAAGACTTCTGGATCATGGATCAGACTATTTAGTCACAGAGCAGCCTGCATCCGTGCCTTATGAGTAAACATCCCCCGGCAATGCAGTAAGAACCAGATCTCCTTGTGCATATAATAAGTATTGTACCATTAAAAAAGGAACCCCAATTAGCCAGGCGTGATGGCATGCGCCTATAGTCCTAGCTACTTGGGAGGCTGAGGCAGGAGTATTGCTTGAACCCAGAAGACAGAGGTTGCAGTGAGCCAGGATCGCGCCACTGCACTCCAGCCTGGGCGACAGAGCGAGACTCCATTTCAAAAAAAGAAAGAAAAAAAGGAACCCCAGAATTATGAAACATGGAGCTTATATAGACTGCTTTTCCATCTGTCCCTGCGTCGTTCTGGAGAGATATTGACTATTGCTACGTAATTTTTAAAGAATCATCTTTTGGGAGGGAAGAAAGAAGGCCTTTTCTCTAACATCCTGCGATGTAAGCAAATGTCTCCAGGGGAGAGAGGAAGTCTCTATGTCTCAGGAGCTCTCTGCCTTTACACTTTTGGATACTGGGGGCCATTACAGTTATCAGTCAATCATCCTTTAACCTGGGTGCTGATGTTCTTTGCTCAGAAGGTTCCAATCATACAGAAACATGAAAATATTCATAAAGAGTTGTTTCCCTACAAGAGCCAGGATAATAATTCATCTCTTCAGAGTATGTTTATAAAGCTAGAATGAGATTATTCAGGGATGGAGAGAAGCAGCAATGAAAATCAAGGACCAGTCAAGAAAGACAGAAAGTACGTAATTCCTTCAGCCTCTAAGGGGAAGTAGCTTTGCCCATGTGGGGCCTTCCACTCGGGAGTTTTCACCTGCCCTCCATAATGCACTATGCCTAGAATATGAATCAAGGTTGATGCATCCTTCTGCTGCAGTTGCCATTCTGCCATATTATATTTTCCTATTTTCCGTGCTTCATTGAGAGAGAAACTTTCCTGTTTATGACTATATTCCAAGCTCTAGCATCAAGCATGGTACTTGGAATGTGAAGTGTGTTTAGTAAAATAATGAGCTAGGTGTTATTCCCTTCCATCCCAAATAATAGCTTCCTAGGTGGTTTCTTAGCACATATTCCTAACTTTCACTATGTGATATATACACCAGGAAAATGATGATGATAATGATGATGATGATGATGATTTTGGTGGAGAAGGTGGAGATTATTGAGTTAAGGAGGCCAAATTTAATATCACCTCTATTACTAAGCTACTTGATTTTCAAAGGTGTTGCTTTTCCACCTATAACATAAATAATAATATAACATAAATAATAATAATATATTTAATACAATAATATCTATCTTAAAGTAACTACATAAAATTATGTAGGTACAGTACTTAGTATGGTGCCTAGTGCCCAGCAGGGTTGAAAAGTGATTAGTGACTGTTATTTATCATTGTTGATTTTCTTTTTAAAAAGAAGTAAAGCATAGGAGAAGTAAGGAGAGGGAGGAAATGATTTGAGTTTTTTAGGTTGATTCTATTAGGCTTTGCTCTGTGCCAAGTCATTGTTATGAACAATCCAAGGAGAGAAGGAATGTGTAGAAGAGATTTAGGAAAGAACATTATGAGACCAAATCCTCCAAATGAATCTCAGTCCATGCAGAAATTGTACTGGCAACAGCTGTTAGATTTGGGCAGAGACTAATGAAGAATTATAAAGAAGGTGTAATGCTGATTTTCCTTCTGAATTTGCACAGGGGTCATTCCAACATCAAAAATAATTATAAACAAAGAGATTTCAGTTGTAGTTTTGACACTGTGCAAGAGCTAGGTCAGATTTCTCATGAGGGTTACAGCCTCCCTTATCTCTATTTTTACAAGCTGTTCTATGTGGCCTCATGAGGTAGATAGGCACTGCATATCTACTTGTCAATGTTGGTGAAATGCCCCAAGTTCCATTGAAAAAAAAATATATCAAAACATTAGCATTACTAAGGAATGCATTGCACTGGATATCTTGTTTCTTTTTCTAATTCAACTGTAAAACACAAAATTCAAATGGCAAAATAACATTCTTTGAATATCTTTGTATCCCTACATTTCTCCCCCTCCCACTGCCACCTCTGTACTTCACTGCAATCTAGGCTGTCATCGTCTTGTTTATGAACTACTGCTGTAATAGCTGCCTACAGGGTTTTCTCTCTCCTGTTTTGTTCTATCCCCTGCCTACAGTTAATCTATTGTCCACAGCAGTCAGTATGATGTATACATCAGATAAATCAATATCTTGCTGAAAAGCATTCAATATCTTCCTATTAGGGAGAGTCAAAACCCCAACATTGCCTAGATCTTCCAGTTCCTACTCTGATTTCTTTGCAGTGTTCTTTATCATTTCCTGACACTCTACCCTCTATTTCATACATCCTTCCCACTCTGGAATATGCAATGTCTTCTAAGTGGAGTAACTGCTATTCAATTTTAAGAATTTACCTTCTGTCAAACTACTAGAAGAAAACATAGGTAAAATCTTCTTGACATTGACCTGAACAAGGACTTTTTGATATAATCTCAAAGGCAAAGGCAACAAGCAAAAACATATAAATAAGATTAATTTAAACTAAAAAGCTTGTGTACAGGAAAGGAAACAATCAACAGAGTGAGTGAAGAGACAACCTATGAAATGGGAGAAAATATTTGCAAACCATTTGATAAGGGGTTAATATCACAAATATATGAGAAATTAAAGTAGTTCCATGGCAAGGTAACAAACAGCATGATCATACAAAGGGCAAAGGACCTAAATAGACATTTCTCTAAAGAAGACATACAAATGGCCAACGGGCATATGAAATCCTCATCATCACTAATCATTAGGAAATGCAAATCAAAACCACAATGATACAGCACTTCACACCTGTTAAAATAGCTATTATCAAAAAGAGAAAAGATACCAAGGGTTGGTGAGGATGTAGAGAAGAAAGAACACTTGTACACTGTTGGTGGGAATGTAAAATGGAAAACAATATGCAGAATCCTCAGAAACTTAAAAATAGAACTATCATATGATCCAGCAATCCCACTTTCAGATATATATCCATAGAAAAAAAATCAGTATGCTGAAGAGATATCTGCACTCTCATATTCATGGTAGCATTATTCACAATAGCCAGGATTTGAAAACAATCCAATTTTCCATGGATGGATAAATGGATAAAGAAAATGTGGTATATATACCACAGGGCAATATTACTGAGCCTTTAAAAAGGAGGAAATCCTCTCATTTGTGATAATATGAATGAACCTAGAAGATATTGTGCTAAGTGAAATAAGTCAAGCACGGAAAGACAAATATTGTATGATCTCACTTATATCTGAATCATAAAAAGTTGAATTCACACGAGAAAACTGTAGAATGGTGGTTGCTAGGGGGCTGTGGTGGGGATGGAAAACTATTGGTCAGAGGATAACGATTCGGTTAAGATAAATAAGTTCTGGAGATCTTATGTATAACATGGTGACTATAGTTAAGAATATTGTATTGTATACTTGAAAATTGCTAAAAAGACCATAAGTATTCTGACCACAAACACACAAAAAGATAAATATGAGGTGACAGATATTTTAATTAGCTTGATTGTGTTAATTATTTCATATATCAAAACATCACCTTTATATGGAAGTCACTCTTCATTCTGGATCAATATAGGACCTACTGAAACTGTCATTTTCTCTATCAGAATTCGTATTTCTTCTATCATTATTACTTTTCTCAATATTATGTTTAGTCTTTGATACACTAACAGTATCAGTCACTTGCACCTAACCTCTCTGCTCTATGAGACATATCTCTGTTACAGAAAAATTGGAAGGAATGAAAAGAGAAAGAGATGATGTTTAGCACCTTGTTTCATAAACACTAACTTGAAGCTCACAGCCTGCACACAATCATGAAAGCTAATATGTCGAAATTACGGACAGAAGTATTTTATATTATAAAATTTCTGCAGCCTACATTTTTTTTTTTTGAGACGGAGTCTCGCTCTGTTGCCCAGGCTGGAGTGCAGTGCAGTGGCAAAATCTCGGCTCATTGCAACCTCTGCCTCCTGGGTTCAAGCCATTCTCCTGCCTCAGCCTCCTGAGTAGCTGGGATTACAGGTGCCCGCCACATGCCCAACTAATTTTTGTGTTTTTAGTAGAGATGGGGTTTCACCATGTTGGCCAGGCTGGTCTCCAACTCCTGACCTCACATGATCTGCTCACTTTGCTTCCCAAAGTGCTAGGATTACAGGCGTGAGCCACCGCACGCGGCTCACTTACCTTTTTAACAAGGCATAGGATAGAGATTATTGACAAGATTGCTTTAAGGGAAGGTCTCATAAAAGCAAAAGAGGAAGTAGAGAGGCTTCTTCTATTGAGAGATAAATAAGGGAGTGGGATGTACATGTTCACCTTCCCCTCTTGGGGGTCATGCTCCAAATGAGAGAAAGCAAGGATGGTCACAACATTGAGGTAGCTGGGGGAAACATCTGGTGTGGGTGCGTGTGTGTGTATGTGTGTGTGTCTGCATGTGCGCTTGATTCCCACTTTTCATTTCATCACCTGGAAAAGCTGCAAGCCTAGCAGAGAAGCTACTAAATTTACCACAATATAACATAGTGCCACACGGACAGAAGTTTAGAAATTGAGAAGCCTTACTTAGAGAACTATGGCATGGAGAAAGCAGGTAAGGGCTCCAGAGTCCCAAGATATATTGTGACCACTCGTTGACCAGAAGATACTATGAGTTAAGATGAAGAAGTCACAAATGCAGGAACTTACTACCCTATCTAGAACCTTAGACTTCAGCAATGAATGCCATTTTACACAGCAAGAAAAAACAATTATACCCAACTTTATGTCAGTAGGCTACAGTTCAACATAACCAGGGCCCAGATGGGACCAATCACACTTTATTTGATATTCTTGGAAGTCAAGAGATAGGACCTGGACAAGGGAACGCTCTTTCAATAATGAGATGATCAGTAACATTTCTTTTGCACTCAGATGCTGTCTTAGATAGGTAGGAGGAAAACCAACAAAACCCTTTGACAATAAGAGGCAAAGTCTTGATTGTCACTTTCAACATTAGACTGAGTATTTATGTAAAAGGCACTAAGTCGAAAAATAATTAAAGCAAAAGAAACTGCAAAAAAACCCCATAAATTTGAGTTCTATTGCTACCAAAATTGCAAGCGAGAACATGAGTTCACTTAAATGAGATATAACTTCTCAATTTCCATTTTGCTCTACTTACAGAACGCATGTTCCTAATAAGGCTCATTTTTTTTCCATATGTAGCATTACACCTAGCACAAAGAAGGTGCCTCGCAAACATTTGTTGAATGACAAAGTAAATGAGTAACTAATGCTGATTTAGGAAAGGTAACAAATTAGTGATTAACTTCTAACGTGCCCCCTTAACGGTTTGCCACAAATCACTATTTCTACACCTCCTCCCATCTCTGTTCTCCATGTCCATGTCACATAGCTCAATCCAACTGATTTTTTTTAATTTCACAGAATTTTAAAATATCAGCCATATGTTTTCACTAAAATCCATAGAGACAAAACCATGCTACCAGCATTTGCTCTTTGTTTGAATGTACAGTATCCTATATTTGAGCTATATGATGTACGAGAATTTTTTTTTTTTTTTTCTGAGACATTGTCTTACTCTGTTGCTGAGGCTGGAGTGCAGTGGCACAGTCTTGGCTCACTGCAACCTCTGCCTCCCAGGTTCAAGTGATTCTTCTGCCTCAGCCTCCTGAGTAGCTGGGATTACAGGCGTGCGCCACCATGCCCAGTTAATTATTTATTTATTTATTTATTTATTTATTAGTATTTTTAGTAGATACAGGGTTTCACCATGTTGGTCAGGCTGGTCTGGAGCTCCTGACCTCCTGATCCACCGCCTTGGCCTCCCGAAGTGTTGGGATTACAGGCATGAGCCAACACACCTGGCGGGGAATTTTTTAAAATGTAGTCGTTCCTTGCTTTCCCAAGGCTTGATGGAGGATGAGTAAAGAGATGCATAAAAGCACATTTACCTTTTGTGCTAGTAAAGGCCTGGGGTCTCCATATCTGGACTATCTAATCTTTTCTAATATGTGTAAATTTCTTAAAAATAAATGAGGATTGGCCGGGCGCGGTGACTCACGCCTGTAATCCCAGCACTTTGGGAGCCTAAGGTGAGTGGATCACAAGGTCAGGAGTTGGAGACCAGCCTGATCAATATGGTGAAATCCCATCTCTACTAAAAAAATAAAAAATTAGCCAGGTATGGTGGCATGCACCTGTAATCCCAGCTACTCAGGAGATGAGGCAGGAGAATTGCTTGAACCGGGAGGTGGAGGTTGCAGTCAGCTGAGATCATGCCACTGCACTCCAACCTGGGTGATACAGCAAGACTCCATCAAAAAAGAAAAGAAAAGAAAAGAAAAGAAAAGAAAAGAAAAGAAAAGAGAGAGAGAGAGAGAGAGAGAAAGAGAGAAAGGGAGAAAGGGAGGAAGGGAGGAAAGGAGGAAGCTTCCTTTTATTAGGCTCATCTCACAATACTCTTACAAAATATTTACCTAAGATTTCTAAAATCTAAGAAAGCTGAAAGGCAAACTCAAGCATTAAAAAATGGGACTTTAGAAAATCACAGAATGTTCTCCATTTCTCCATTATTGTATCATTTTAAGTTAGCAGATGTCAATCAAATATTTTCCAGATAAGACAGTCATAGTGTCATATGTTGGAAGAAACAAAAACTGGGTTTGACAATCCTGTCCTCAAATGTGTGTAGGTTATTTTAATGTATTTTTTATTTTTCAACCATTCTTCCTAAATTCTTTGTCCTTCACAACAAAGTTCTTTTGGCAAAACACCAAGGAGATAAAATGTATTCAGTACAGACATGAGATAGGACAAAATAATATGATGGGGGAAGGGACATTGGAGAGGAGAGGAGAAATGAGCATTTAGGAGAGAGGAAAGAAATAGAATGATCCACAACAATCTATTTTTACTTGACCTTTGAAGGACCCTGGTTATACAATCTTTTCTCTATCTTGCCCTAACCCTTCTAAAATTATTAATAAAATAAAATCGTAGGCATAAAATACCACCTTTCTCTAACATAACTTTAAAATTGATATTGTGAGAGATTAACAAATAGTCAATTTTCCTAAGTAATCTTAACTCAATTAAGCACTTTTCATTAAATATTTTGACTTGTTAGGGGACAACTAAAACTGTCTACAATAATAACACTATAGTATTTTTTATAATGTGAATCAGCAGGACATTAAAACTTAACTTTCTCTAATCTTCCTAAACGTCATATTTGAAGTGAAATATGTGTTAAATATATATATATGCATATAAAATGGTAAGAATTCATTTAAGTAAAAGTAATCCTTTAAAGAATGGAGTATGAATAAATAAAATGAATGTACAAATTTTTGAAATATACTTTGTATATTCAAATTATATATTTGAACATATATACACATATATGTCATTAACACATATATGTCATTAACCTTTACTATAATTCTTTCAGAAGTTATGATGATATAAATTACATTTTAAAATAAAAAAGAAACTCTTGTGAATGTCAAACGCATTTGCCTTCACTGTTGTACCACATGCTAACATATATTAAAAGTGCCCGGACATGGTGTCTCCCGTCTGTAATCCCAGCACTTTGGGAGGCCGAGGCAGTCAGATCGCTTAAACCCAGGATATTGATACCAGCCTAGGTAATATAGCAAGACCCCATCTCTGTAGAAAAAAAAAATACAAAAAATTAGCTGTTTGTAGTAGTGCATCTCTGTCATCCCAGGTACTCGAGAGGCTGAGGTGGGAGAATCCCTTGAGTAGGGGAGGAAGAGGTTGCAGTGAGCTGTGATCATGCCAGTCACTGCACTCCAGCCTGGGTGACAGAGTGAGATCCTGTCTCAAACAAACAAAAATACCAATGTAATATGTGGAAATATTATTGAGCAATAAAAAGAAATAAAGTAGTAACACATGCTACAACATAGATAAACCTCAAAAACTTTATGCTAAGGAAAATATAGAGGCACAAAAGACCACTTTATTGTAATTCAATTTACATGAACTCTCCAACAAAAGCAAAGGCATAGAAACCAGAGTAGTTTAGTGACCACAGATGTGGACACATGGAGTCTTCAGGGTGTGATGAAAATGTTCTAAAATTGGATAGTTATAATGCTTGTACAACTCCATAGATGTAATGAAAATAATTGAATTGTATACTTAAAATACATACATAAAATATCATGACATGTAAATTACACCTTAATAAAGCTATTTTTAAAATGTGACCATTTACTCTTGGATAAAGTTGTCAAATATTTAGACTACACAGAAAGGAGAAAAACGTATAACAACAGAATACTTAAATTCTGGAAACATTTTTGTGGTTTTTTATTCTTTGAAAAAGCACGCTTTCCAAGGAGTATGTAAACATGTAGTTCCTTTAGGTTAAATGGGGAAAAATGTATCCTTCATTAAAGAGGATAAATCAACATTAAGCATGGTTTTAAGGGAACAGTCAGAGTTAGCATTTATTTATTTAGCAAATATTTATTGACTATCTACCATGAGCCAGGTGATGTTTTAAGCACTGGGGATAAATATGTAAAAAAAAAAAAATTACTTTTAAGGTTTCTAATTTTTTCTTCATTATTTCCAAACCTTTAGTGAAACCACACTTAACTTCTGTAAATTCCAAGCTGCTTTTTAATGAAATATTTTAATTAAGCATGTCACTTTTTTAACTCATTTTTTTTCTTTTTCATTTAAGATGCTTTTTTCAGATCATTTCCATTCTCATTATACTTCACATGGATCATGACCTTTCTGTTGTCACAAATGCACCCCTACTCAGTCTCAGGGCAAGACTGGCTCTTTTTGTGTAATGGTAGGGTTTACCTAATTTGGGTTGGAATTTTCAATACATGACTGAGAAAATGTTCCAGTCTACTTAGTAGGAACCTTAACAAGAAAAGTGGACCTCAGTTTACAGCGATGTTATGCTAAGAAATGGGTGTGTCTGTGGGGAAATTTTAGAAAAAGGTATGATTTACTTTTCCTACGAATAGTCAGACTTAGCATTTATTTATTCAACAAATATTTATTGAGCATCTACTCTGAGCCAGGCAATGTGTGAAGCCACAGGGATAAAAATATGTAAAACAAACAAACAAACAAAATAAGGCTTTTATTTTTTCTTCATTATTTCCAAACCTTCAGTGAAACCACACTTAATGACTTTTTTTAAAGGCATTGTGACAAATTAAAAAAGAGACCATACCCATGGTTGGGAAAGGCTAATGAAACCAAGTACAACCTTCTCTACACTGCACCTCCTCCGTGTTCCCTCAGAGGTACCGTATAGTAGTGAGAACTTCTAGGGGATTCCCTGCAGGGGGCAGGCTTGGTCTTCAGCAGAAACACACTCTGAGCAAGGGTAACTCAAAGGGCCTGACTGAGAAGCAATGGTGGTCAATTATGAGGTTCAGAGAAATCACCTGTAGGCTCATTAAAGTAAAGATCCCCAGGCTCCAGTCTCAGAAAGATGAATACAGTAGAAGAAGTGAGTAGGAGCTAGGTCTTGACATGATAGGCATAAGAACTGTCCACGTAAAGCAGAAGCAGGAAATGAATTTCGAGGAAGACTTAGCCGTCCTCTTTTTCAAAGTCCTTAAGAAAACTGAAGGTCAGAAACCATCATAGCCAATATGAATTCTCTTTCCAAGATATAAACAAATAAAGGAATACCAGCTATATAGGTTTATGAAGCTGTAGGCTGATTTTCATGGTGGCCAAAGTAAGCATAAGTCATATGAATTGTTCTTATAACTTTTTTATGTTAAAAAAGTTGTAAACATAAAACAAATTAAGCCATGAGAAGGGAGGGTAAAGGAGAGAGATTTTTTTTTTTCTAATGAAAGGAAAATTTGATACAGTGCTTGAGCAGTGACAAATATGGTGACCTGAAGAAACTGGGGCTGGCAGTATCTGAGGTGTCTGAGTGGGCTTTTAGAGGGGTAGGACTCGGTCAAATGCATGGTAAAACAAAACAATGATTATTACAGGCATAGTGCTGTCTCAGTCATTTTCTCACGCTGTTCCTTCTGAGTCATAGAATGACATCATATAGTAGTTTTTAAAGTAGGAATTACTTGCATGCAATCCTTTTTTAATGTAGTGTCTTGTTTTGCCAGTAACACAATTGTCCAGTAGGGCCATTAGACCACCGGGACACTGATAGAGTACCGCAGCTGGAGGAGGCATAAAACTCAACCCAGATAAAAGTTAAGTTTCTTCAGTTGATATTTTTACATAAGAAGAATTCATATGACTTCAGGTTACTTTGGCCAACATTAAAATCAGCCTGCAGGCTTCAAAAACCACTGCAGCTGATATGAGGGATGAAGCCCATAATGACACTTGGTGGTGGGAGAAAGCGATCATGGAATCACCATATTTGGGCAATTTACAACAGGATGCCCATAGACGGAATTGAAATTGGCAACATCCAGATTCCATTTATGGTGGTATGCTTGCTGACTAGCCACAAGGAAAGATGATATCCTGTGATGGAAATGGTAGGAATTAAGGTGCACATTTTCTAGGATGATTTTAAGCTTAGCTAAGCCTGTACAATAAGGAGGACAGACTAGACTCATTTCTGAAATGGTATATGATTGTTTTTATAAAATAGACTTTACTTTTTAGAGACGTTTTAGTTTCACAACAAAATGGAATGAAGAGTACAGAGTTCCCATCTACTCTCTGCCCCCACACAAGCACAACCTACCCCATTATCAATATCTTCTACCACAATGATATACTGGTTACAATGGATGAAGTTAGATTAATACATCATTATCACCCAAAGTCCACAGTTTATATTAGGGTTCACCCTTGGTACTCTACATTCTGCAGGTTTTGACAAATATGTAATGACATATATCCACTATTGTAGTATCATACACAATAGGTTCACTGCCTTAAAAATCCTCTGTGCACTGCCTATTCATTGCTTTCTCTCTACTCTTCCCTGGCAACCAAGGAACTTTTTACTGTCTTCAAAGTTTTGACCTTTCCAGAATGTTATATCATTGGCAGCATACATTACACAGTCTTTTCAGAGTAGCTTCCTTCACTTAGTCATACGCGTTTAAGGTCCTTCCATTTCTTTTCATGACTTGATAGCTCACTTACTTTTTTTAGCACTGAATAATATTCCATTGCCTGGATGCACCACAGTTTATCCATTCACTACTGAAAAATACCGTTTCTTCCAAGTTCGGGCAACGATGCATAAAGCTGCCATACACATTCACTTGTAGGTTATTGTATTGGCATAGGTTTTCAACTCCTTTGAGTAAATGTGAAGGAGTGTTATTGATGGATCATATGATAAGAGTATGTTTAGTTTGATAGGAAGCTGCCCAACTGTCTTCCAAAGTGGCTGTACCATTTTGCCTTCCCAACAGCAATGAATGGGAGTTCCTATTGCTCCACATCCTCACCAGAATTTAGTGTTCTGGATTTTGGTAATTCTAGTAATGTGTGTAGTAATGTCCCATTTTTGTTTTAATTTGCAATTCCCAAATAACTTTTTTATTCCGATAATTTATAATTCTGCAAATTTATTTACTTAGCCCCTCAAACTGTGAAGGAAATTATTTTTAAAACCCATATCTTTAATTATTTAATCATTTATTCTTACCAAATCAAAGTTCCTAACTTCTCTTTCAATACAACTGTGTCCAATGTAACATTAATTAAGCATTTTTAATCCTGATCTTTCTGTTCATTTAATCCAATATGCACACTGAGCATCTATCTCTTATCAGTCACTGTGAAGAGAAAGAAATTTCCCTTACAAGAAAATTGTAAAATCATCATTTTTGACAAGCCTGATATACTTTGGTACCAATGACAAAACTAAGATAGTATCTTGCGCATAATACGTTTTTAGCATTAGCAGAATTAATGTGGTTTTCTCCTCCTCTGGACTTTTTATCAGGCTTGTGTTTTTATCTAGTACAATTTATTTCCCTATTGACATATCTTTTATCATAACGAACTAAAATATTAACATGATTCAATACAAACAGTAGTCTATTCTTGCATCATGTTTTATAGTTACTGGCATGTATTTTAATCATTGCCACAAAATTTCAAAGTGATAACGGCTTTTACAAATGACTTTCCTTCAAAGAGAAGGCAAATAGTAGAAACCCTCCCTTCATAAGGGAGGGTTTATCAGCGGTATTCTATTAGCAAAGTAGAAGAGATCAGAACAGTATTGGGGGTGGGGCCATGCAATTACCTTTGAGGAATTATGCCACATACCCGCTAGCAACACAGTACAGCGATGCTTATGACAGTGAAGAATCCTCAATTACATCAACCTGCCCCGGGTCAATTCTGCGGGCAATGCTTCAAAAGTCGTTTTAAAAATATCGCTCAAGTAGATATTAGCATAATTTAGCCATTATTTATGACGGGTTTAGGGTATGTCAACTGTTCTTCCTTTTTAAATTTTTAATCCTTACAATAGCCTCCGAAGGTTAAAGTCACTGTAGATAAAAATGGAACACTAATAGGTAAGAAATCTGAGGCTCAGAGAGGCTTAGTAACTTACCCAAGGTCATCGAGGTGCCTAAGCATCTAATCTAGGAGTCGAAACCCAAATAGCTCTTTCCACCCTCACTATACTGCTTCTAAATTAGATCATGAAATACAAGGGTGGAACCAAAGATAAAAATAGTTACACAATTTCAAATAAATCCAAAGACCTTCCAAAAAAAAAAAAAACTGCATTGATTTAAGGTTTTATTTACAGAAAAACTTCAAACAAAACATCAAAGCAATGTAAAAAATGGAATGGAATCTGCTTCTGGTGTGCATTTCTTACCAGAACTACTTCATTCAGTAATAAAAAATATGGAGACTGAGGTGGATTGTCGTAAACTCGCCATAAGCATTTCTTCAATAATATATACTGAATTAAAGAGGAACGAAGAAGAAGGGCAAGGATATCCAATAAATTTTAAAAAAAGGAAAAGTAAGGAATATAGAACTGTGTCTACGAAGATACATAAGGACATCAAAGAGGACCATGAAAAATTCAGGGAAAAGTTAAGAGTCTGAAGAACCAAAGGAAATTCGAACTAAATTCAAGAAAGCTTTTCTTGAGAACATTCCAACCATGAAAAAGTGAAATAAGGAACAAATAATAAAGACAAAAAGGGCATAAACGAAATAATTATCTTTACAACCTCCAAAGTAACAACTACAGTTCTTTAGTTTGCTTTGACATCGACCCTTCCGAGGCTAAATGTTATGAATATTTACATACTGCATAATGATAGCAAAAGACGTTCATAAAATGGCAGTCAATGATGTTCAGACATTTGTAAATGTAGAACTGGTCTCCAAAGGCAATTTTGTACAGATTATATGCTATGTGTCCCAGAGAGGTACACAGCATGAATTAGCACTAAAATGATGCAGAATGAGGATACCTTAGAAAATATAGGAGGATATTCAAATAGGGATCTAATTTCAAGATAGATTAATATTGTATGGACATACAGTCATTGGATTACAATGATTAAAGACTGAACTATCACTGCCAGGACAGATTAGTGTTCATGAACCTGATTTCTAATGAGAAATACAGATAGGGAATATTTTAGGAAGAAAAAGTGACTAATGATTTTAATCACAATGTTCGGTACAGCTGACCCCAAACCACAATGATTAGTCATTTAATAAAAAGTCACTGATAAATAATATTTCTCTAGTTACTGATCAATAATAATGTATTGAGTGCATATGTGACTAAATGCCCTATACCTGTCCTATCATTCTCATAATCTTATTAAGGAACAAAGATATAAGAATATTCGTAGTGTATTCAACATGCTACAATAGAAGCATATAGATATACAATCTCACAGAAGCACAGACATATGGTGGCAGAGAGAGTACCCTAAATGTTTCCTAGAGAAAACCACATCAACAAGACATTATTCCATGTGAAACTGCGTAACTCCAAATAAAGTGAGGAAAAGTGTAGATTAGGTTCAAGTTGCTCAATGAATAATCACACTTATTTCTCCCGAGAGCCCAGTAAACATTGCTAGTCTACATTGCTTTTCAATCTTTGACCATAAAAAAGCACCTCAATTTAGAAAAGCACAATGGTTCCCACAAAGCACTTAAGGAAATCAGAATCGATTCTACTTATATTGATTTTGGGGAAGATATGTGCTACAAACATGGAACAAAAGTTATGATGTTCAACAGTCCTAATGAGTGCATTTATTCACAAGCGCAAAACAAGGAGATACAATCGTATTGAAATTTTAGTATCTCTGCTCGAATTAGCTGGGAAAAGACCAGCACCAAAGGCGAAGCAAATGATTTTTCTGCATTGTGCTTACAAATGATGCTCAATGAATGGAAGCTGAAAAGCCAGACATAAAGTTCCTGGAGAAAAAAATTTAGGAAGGCAGATTGATGTGTAATCAATAGCTCCATCAATCTGCACCAGCATTCTTGGTAAAAACAAACAAACAAAACACCAAGACCAAAGCAAAGAATTTAAGAGTGGCAGGCTATAAACAGAAGGTAACATGGTCCAGGTCAGATAATTGAACCACAGTTATAATCAGGCTGATTTTTTTTTTTTTTTTTTTTTTTTTAGTGCAATCATCATTCTATTACCAGAATAGATGATTATCAACCCAGTGTAAGTTTCATGTCTGAATTCTGAAACAAGGCCTCCTCCAGGGGAGGCAGAAGAATCTCTAGATCAAAGGCTCAGCATATCTAGGTCTTTCTTTCACTCCAAATGTTAACCTTGTGTAGTAGATTAACCTATTGATCCCAATTATTTCTCCTATCATAAAATTGTATATCAGTATTATTGACTTATAGTAGGTGGAGTATAATTTACTATATGAAGCCATGAGATTCGCTTAAACCAAAAGGATATTAAAAGACATGATGCAAGCTGAAGCTTGAAATATACATACATAACTAAGTTTTTTCTGTTATGATTTAGTGATCAGCCATCAAAAGGACATTCCCTAGGAATTGTTGTCTATTCAGTCTGAGCCCAAGGACAAAAATATATGGGGCTGGGTGCAATGGCTCATGCCTGTAATCCCTGAACTTTGGGAGGCCAAGGTGAGAGGAACACTTGAGACCAGGAGTTTGAGACCAGCCTGGGCAAAATGGCAAGACCCCATCTCTATTAAAAAAACAAAGAAAGAAACAAATACAGAACAGACCTAAACTGAACCTCTAGCCTTTAGCCACACCTAGCTAACCTGCAGTGTGAAGAAGAGATATAGCTGCTCCCGATTTAGATCAGACAAAATGAGTGTGAGAATAAATATTCATTGTAGTTTGGAGTTGGTTCTTAACATTATTGTGGCTATAGCTGACTGATACACATACTCCTAGGTGTCAGTAATTGGTACCTTAATTATCTTCTCTTTTCAATCATGCCCCGGCCTTCTATTCTATCTCCAATAACCAGGTTTATCCTCTGCTATAGCCAATTTCCTTCCTAATCTGAATCTCTTTAGTTGGATATTTGCTAACACTTGTCACACTTTCCTGATATTCTGCCTAATTGAATCCTACTATCAACTTGTTTCCATATAGATAATTATCAACTGATTTATAAATAATACAATACAAATAGCAATTATTAAAGTTATCATTTGTTAAGAAAGAGTTATGGATCAGGCACATTTTTTTTTTTTTTTTTTTTTTT